>NC_052334.1:2881972-3181972 GCF_016432855.1 Salvelinus namaycush
ATGCACAAAACCAACCTAACTAACCAAGAACCAACCAAACTAACCAAGAAACAACTTCATCAGATGACAGTCTTATAACATGTTATTCAATAAATCTATGTTTTGTTCGAAAAATTTGCATATTTGAGCTATAAATCAGTTTTACATTGCAGCTACCATCACAGCTACCGTCAGAAATAGCACCGAAGCAGCCAGAGTAATTACAGACACCAACGTCAAATACCTAAATACTCATCATAAAACATTTCTGAAAAATACATGGTGTACAGCAAATGAAAGACAGGCATCTTGTGATTCCAGCCAATATTTCCGATTTCTTAAGTGTTTTACAGCGAAAACACAATATAGCATTATATTAGCTTACCACAATAGCCAGAAACACAAGCCATTTACCAGCAGCAAATGTTAGCGATCGTAACAAACCAGCAAAAGATATATAATTTTTGACTAACCTTGATAAGCTTCATCAGATGACAGTCCTATAACATCAGGTTATACATACACTTATGTTTTGTTCGAAAATGTGCATATTTAGAGCTGAAATCAGTGGTTATACATTGTGCTAACGTAGCATCTTTTTCCCAGAATGTGCGGATATTTTTATGACACTCAACTATTCTGACCAAATAACTATACATAAACGTTACTAAAAAATACATGTTGTATAGGAAATGATAGATACACTAGTTCTTAACTTCTTATGGCTGCAGGGGGCGTATTGAGTAGCCAGATAAAATGTGCCCATTTCAAACGGCCTCGTACTCAATTCTTGCTCGTACAATATGCATATTATTATTACTATTGGATAGAAAACACTCTCTAGTTTCTAAAACCGTTTGAATTATTTCTCTGAGTGAAACAGAACTCATTCTGCAGCACATTTCCTGACCAGGAAGTGGAATGTCAGAAATCGATGCTCTGTTCAACTTCTTGCCTATACATGGGAATAAGACGTAAGAGGCTACGTACACTTCATACACCTTCCCCTGGTTGGTCAAGAGGCGGTGAGAGAAAAAAAAATGTGTTTATCTTGGTCTAAGGTGGAATAAAAGCTCTTTCTTTGACGTGACCGTCCACTTCCTGTTTCTGGAGCGCGCAAAGAGGACATGGATTTGCCTTCTTTTTAGCTGTCGTTATGAACGACTAACATCTCCGTCTTAGATTTTATTTGATACATGTGACCATATCATCGTAAAGTATGTTTTTTCAATATAGTTTAATCAGATTATTGAATTTTTTTCGGGAGTTTTGCCGTGTTCCGTTCTCTGACTTTGTTGACGTTGGAGAGATATGTAGCACTTGGCAAGTGCCCATGCTAAATGAAGAGGGAAATTTGCCGTTCCAGATTCAAACAACGACTGTTCTGGACAAAGGACACCTTGTCCAACATTCTGACGGAAGATCACCAAAAGTAAGAAACATTTTATGATGCTATTTCTAATATCTGTCGTGCATGTGAACTGGTCGTCGGCGCCCAAGTGTTTCTGGCTATTGTGGCTACGCTAATATAACGCTACATTTTGTTTTCGCTGTAAAACACTTGATAAATCGGAAATATTGTCTGGAATCACAAGATGCCTGTCTTTCAATTGCTGTACACTATGTATTTTTCAGAAATGTTTTATGATGAGTAATTAGGTATTTGACGTTGGTGTCTGTAAATATTATGGCTGCTTTCGGTGCAATTTCTGATTGTAGCTGAAATGTAAACTATGATTTATACCTGAAATATGCAAATTTTTCGAACAAAACATATGCTATACAATAAATATGTTATCAGACTGTCATCTGATAAAGTTTTTTCTTGGTTAGTGGCTATTTATTTCTTTATTTGGTCGAATTTGTGATAGCTACTGATGGAGTAAGAAACTGTTGGAGTAAAAAAAAGTGGTGTCTTTTGCTAAGTGGTTAGCTAATAGATTTACATATTTTGTCTTCCCTGTAAAACATTTTAAAAATCGGACATGTTGGCTTGATTCACAAGATGTGTACCTTTCATATGCTGTATTGGACTTGTTAATGTGTGAAAGTTAAATATTTAAAAAAATATATCTTTTGAATTTCGCGCCCTGCACTTTGAGCTGGCTGTTGTCATAAGTGTACCGACGTCGGGCTGCCGCCATAAGAAGTTAATGCAATCGCCGTGTTATAATTCTAAAAATAACTTCATTACGACATCCAGTTTAGTTATAGCGAGAGAGTGCCCAAAATCTGGGCGCAAACTACTAGTACAACATGTTCGACAGATATATGAAATAGCATCATAAAATGGGTCCTACTTTTGACGATCTTCCATCAGAATGTTGTACAAGGGGTCCTTTGTCCAGAACAATCGTTGTTTGGATTTAGAATGTCCTCTTCTCCAGTCAATTAGCACGGAAAGCTAGCAAAGTGGCGCGAAGCGCTCCTTCCTGAACATACGCAAACAAAGCAACACGCCTAACGTCCCGAAAAAATTTCAATAATCTAATAAAACTATATTGAAAAAACATACTTTACGATGATATTGTCACATGTATCAAATAAAATCAAAGCCGGAGATATTAGTCGTCTATAACGACAGCTTATCAGAAGGCAATACCAGGTCCCTTCTCGCGCTCTCCAGAAAACAGGAAACTGGTGACACGTCATACAAAGAGCTTTTATTCGACCCCAGATCAAGTTATACACTCCATTTCTTCTCTCACTGCCTGTCGACATCTAGTGGAAGACGTATGAAGTGCATGTATTCTAATAAATATCAAGGACATTTATAGGCAGGCCCTAGAACAGAGCATCGATTTCAGATTTTCCACTTCCTGTCAGGAAGTTTGCTGCAAAAGGAGTTCTGTTTTACTCACAGATATAATTCAAACGGTTTTAGAAACTAGAGAGTGTTTTCTATCCAATAGTAATAATAATATGCATATTGTACGAGCAAGAATTGAGTACGAGGCCGTTTGAAATGGGCACCTTTTATCCGGCTACTCAATACTGCCCCTGCAGCCATAAGAAGTTAAGATGGCCACTCCAATACCTTGACTTTGTTGTCCTTAAATGAGATGACGTGTTATTAACTGTTTAAACTACTAAAATGACCAATTTACAAATTGTGTATTATGTTGTTATGCCAAATGATAGGATCTAAATTCTAGTCTACAGAGTGATAATTAAAGGGCATTGCTTAGTGACTTTTGGGGACCTCATTTCCACTACATCCCCCTAATCAACGAAGCCGTACTGAAGCCACATCTTCCGTCCCCAATCTCTCTCGTGAAGATGGGTAAAGTTATATCAGTTAAAAAAAATAATAATCTTAATTTGTGACACAAAGATCCACTGTACTAGTTGTTCAGGCTCTGGTCTTGTCCCATCTTGATTATTGTCTGGTAATTGTCATATTGTCTGGTAATTGTCATATTGTCTGGTAATTGTCTTATTGTCTGGTAATTGTCTTATTGTCTGGTAATTGTCTTATTGTAACGGCTCTCGTTTGTGGAATGAAGAGAGGACCAAGGCGCAGCGTGGTAGGCGTACATCGTAATTTTATTGATGTCACTTTAAACAAAGTAACAATGACAAAAAAACAAAAGCGAACAGTTCTGTCAGGCACAGACACTAAACAGAAAACAAGATCCCACAAAACCCAAAAGGAAAATGACAACTTATATATGATCCCCAATCAGAGACAACGATAGACAGCTGCCTCTGATTGGGAAACACACAAAAACAAAGAAATAGAAAACATAGACTTTACCACCCGAGTCACACCCTGACCTAACCAAACATAGAAAACAATAAGGAACTCTAAGGTCAGGGCGTGACACTTATTGTCTTGTAATTGTCTTATTGTCTGATTATTGTCTGGTAATATGATCATGTGAAGCAAAGAAAGACCAATTTGAGCAGCAGCTGGCTCAAAGCACATCACCATACCTTTCCCTTGACTGCACATACAGACCTGACGTCCTGCATGATGGTCTTTCCTGGTTGAAGGTTGATGAGAGATTTACAACTTCTATTCTAGTCTTTTTAAGAAACGTGTGTGTGTTTAACTTTTTATGGCTGCAGGGGCAGTATTGAGTAGCCAGATAATAGGTGCCCATTTCAAACGGCCTCGTACTCAATTCTTGCTCGTACAATATGCATATTATTGTTATTATTGGATAGAAAACACTCTCTAGTTTCTATAGCCGTTGAAATTTTGTCTCTGAGTGGAACAGAACTCATTCTACAGCACTTTCCCTGACATGGAGTCAGATTTCAGACATCTTGGCCCCTGATCTGGAGTCAGTTTAAAGGTCCCTGTGAATGCTATGAGGATACAAACACTGCTTACGTCTTCCCCTGGATGTCATTACGTGGTGACGCTTTGAATGGAGTCGATTGCGCAATCAGAGCCTCTATAAAACAGCACAACGTGTAGGTAGTGTCCCTTTTCCAGCTGCGTCTGATGCAAGGTGGACACGGACCTGCTCTTTTTCCAAGCTTTAGTTTAGCCAGTAATATTTCTCCGGTCATGTTTTTGCTCGTTATAGGTGTTAAAAACATCATAAGGTAGTTAATTTAAACCGTTTTATAGCAATTTATATCCGTTTAGTGCGATTTTGAGGCATTGCTTTCTGAGACACTTTGAACCTCTGGGCACGTTTCCAGTTTATGCCGAACGCAGTGGGCATTTCCACATGGCAAGAGGACAGCTTTCGACCAAAAGACGATTAGACCCAAGAAAGGATTCTTTGCCCAAGATTCTGATGGAAGAACAGCTCAAAGTAAGAACAATTTATTATGATAAATCGTGTTTCTGTCGAAAAATGTTAATCGCTTATGCCGCCATTTTGTTAGATGTAGCTTCGCTTGGCGCAACCTGTATTGAAAAGTAAGGATAATTTAAAAAATGTAATTCAGCGATTGTATTAAGAATTAAATTGTCTATCAATCGCTGTCCACCCTATATTTTTTTAGTCATGTTTATGAGTATTTATGTATAAGACTAGATCACTGTCTAATATGGCGCACGACATTTTCTGACCAGCTGGGCTACTTTTGTCATTGTCTAACCATGATTTTGGTGGCTAAATATGCACATTTTCGAACAAACTCTATATGTATGTTGTAATATGATGTTACAGGAGTGTCATCGGAAGAATTCTGAGAAGGTTAGTGAAAAAATTAATATATTTTGGCGATGATTACGTTATCGCTCTCTTTGGCTTGAATCAATGCTCTGGTAACGTTTGCATATGTGGTATGCTAATATAACGATTTATTGTGTTTTCGCTGTAAAACACTTAGAACATCTGAAATATTGTCTGAATTCACAAGATCTGTGTCTTTCCATTGCTATGTGCTGTGTATTTTTAAGAAATGTTTTATGATGAGTAAATTGGTAATACACGTTGCTCTGTGTATTTATTCTAGTCGATTTGTGATGGTGGGTGCAATTGTAAACTATGATTTATACCTGAAATATGCACATTTTTCTAACAAAACCTATCCTATACAATAAATATGTTATCAGACTGTCATCTGATGAGGTTTTTTCTTGGTTAGTGGCTATCAATATCTTAGTTTAGCCGAATTGGTGATAGCTACTGGTGTTGAGAAAAAATGGTGGACAAAGAAAAATGGTGTCTTTTGCTAACATGGTTAGCTAATAGATTTACATATTTTGTCTTCCCTGTAAAACATTTTAAATATCTGAAATGGTGGCTTTATTCACAAGATCTGTATCTTTCATTTGGTGTCTTGGACTTGTGATTTAATGATATTTAGATGCTACTATTTAATTGTGACGCTATGCTAGCGATGCTAATCAGTGTGGGGGGGGTGGGGGATGTTGTCATAGGTGTACCGACCTCGGGCTTGCAGCCATAAGAGGTTTTAAAATGCTTTACCGCTTGTATAATCTATTTGCATACACTTGAAACAGACATACATACCCCACCAGACGAGCCACTATGGGTTTCTTCACGGTACCAAAACCAGATTTAATGCCTTGCTCAGTTATGTATGTCATCATGGGATGCTCTGCCACCAGAGGTTACTCAGTTATGTATAGAGTCATGTCATCATGAGTACAAAAAAAGTATGAATGTATGTACTTGTAAGTCGCTCTGGATAAGAGCGTCTGCTAAATGACTTAAATGTAAAATGTAAATGTAATGTAAAAATCATGGGATGCTCTGTTACCAGAGGTTACTCAGTTATGTATAGAGTTTAGCTCAAAAGTTTAGCTCAAAAGTTTAGCTCAAAAAAACAGATTAAAAAAACATATTGTATCACAGCCTCGCCTCTTTTTAAAGATCAAATTGAACTGTAAACACATTATTATGTACAATCAGAATGTGGACAAGATCAGGACCAAGGATGCATGATAACGCCAGGTATAAACAAGGCTATATGTTACATTTTCATATAATCTCTACACCAGGGAAAAGAGAGCAAACGTACACTGAATATACAAAACATTATGAACACCTGCTCTGTCCATGACATACTGTAGACAACCAGGTGAATTAAGGTGATAGCTATGATCCCTTATTGTCACCTGTTAAATCCACTTCAATCAGTGTAGATGAAGGGGAGGACACAGGTTAAAGAAGGATTTTTCATCCTTGAGACAATTGAGACATGGATTGTGTATGTGTGCCATTCAGAGGGTGAATGGGCAAGACAAAATATTTGAGTGCCTTTGAACGGGTTATGATAGTAGATGCCAGGTTCACCGGTTTAAGTGTGTAAAGAACTGCAACGCTGCTGGATTTTTCTACACTCAACAGTTTCCCGTGTGTATCAAGAATGGTCCAGCACCCAAAGGACATCCAGCCAACTTGACACAACTGTGGGAAGCATTGGAGTCAACATGGGCCAGCATCCCTGTGGAACGCTTTCGGCACCTTGTAGAGTCCATGACCTGACTAATTGAGGCTGTTCTGAGGGCAAAAGGGGATGCAACTCAATATTAGGAATGTGTTCCACTGCTATTGACCGGAGCCCTATGGGCCACGGTCAGAGAAGTGCTGTAACATAGACGCTGAGAGTCGAGAAGCAGATGGTAAGTTTAATACAACAAGGACCCGATACAACATAGAAGTAGCGCCTACACATGAACAATACTGCGTGGGGAATGAACCTGAGGGAGTGTCAGATAAAGGGGAGGTAACGAGTGAGGTAATGGAGTCCAGGTGTGTCTAATGATGAAGCACAGGTGCGTGTAAATGATTGATGCCAGGTGCGTGTAAATGATTGATGCCAGGTGAGTGTAAATGATTGATGCCAGGTGCGCGTAAATGATTGATGCCAGGTGAGTGTAAATGATTGATGCCAGGTGAGTGTAAATGATTGATGCCAGGTGAGTGGTAAATGATTGATGCCAGGTGCATGTAAATGATTGATGCCAGGTGTGTGTAAATGATTGATGCCAGGTGCGCGTAAATGATTGATGCCAGGTGCGCGTAAATGATTGATGCCAGGTGAGTGGTAAATGATTGATGCCAGGTGAGTGTAAATGATTGATGCCAGGTGAGTGTAAATGATTGATGCCAGGTGAGTGTAAATGATTGATGCCAGGTGCGTGTAAATGATTGATGCCAGGTGAGTGTAAATGATTGATGCCAGGTGAGTGGTAAATGATTGATGCCAGGTGAGTGTAAATGATTGATGCCAGGTGAGTGTAAATGATTGATGCCAGGTGCGTGTAAATGATTGATGCCAGGTGAGTGTAAATGATTGATGCCAGGTGCGTGTAAATGATTGATGCCAGGTGCATGTAAATGATTGATGCCAGGTGGGTGTAAATGATTGATGCCAGGTGCGCGTAAATGATTGATGCCAGGTGCGTGTAAATGATTGATGCCAGGTGAGTGTAAATGATTGATGCCAGGTGAGTGGTAAATGATTGATGCCAGGTGAGTGTAAATGATTGATGCCAGGTGAGTGTAAATGATTGATGCCAGGTGCGTGTAAATGATTGATGCCAGGTGAGTGTAAATGATTGATGCCAGGTGCGTGTAAATGATTGATGCCAGGTGCATGTAAATGATTGATGCCAGGTGGGTGTAAATGATTGATGCCAGGTGCGCGTAAATGATTGATGCCAGGTGCGTGTAAATGATTGATGCCAGGTGCGTGTAAATGATTGATGCCAGGTGAGTGGTAAATGATTGATGCCAGGTGTGTGTAAATGATTGATGCCAGGTGAGTGTAAATGATTGATGCCAGGTACGTGTCTAATGATGAAGCACAGGTGCGTGTAAATGATTGATGCCAGGTGCGTGTAAATGATTGATGCCAGGTGCGCGTAAATGATTGATGCCAGGTGAGTGTAAATGATTGATGCCAGGTGAGTGTAAATGATTGATGCCAGGTGAGTGGTAAATGATTGATGCCAGGTGAGTGTAAATGATTGATGCCAGGTGAGTGTAAATGATTGATGCCAGGTGCGTGTAAATGATTGATGCCAGGTGAGTGTAAATGATTGATGCCAGGTGCGTGTAAATGATTGATGCCAGGTGCGTGTAAATGATTGATGCCAGGTGCGTGTAAATGATTGATGCCAGGTGAGTGTAAATGATTGATGCCAGGTGAGTGGGAAATGATTGATGCCAGGTGAGTGTAAATGATTGATGCCAGGTGAGTGTAAATGATTGATGCCAGGTGCGTGTAAATGATTGATGCCAGGTGAGTGTAAATGATTGATGCCAGGTGCGTGTAAATGATTGATGCCAGGTGCGTGTAAATGATTGATGCCAGGTGGGTGTAAATGATTGATGCCAGGTGCGCGTAAATGATTGATGCCAGGTGCGTGTAAATGATTGATGCCAGGTGCGTGTAAATGATTGATGCCAGGTGAGTGGTAAATGATTGATGCCAGGTGCGTGTAAATGATTGATGCCAGGTGAGTGTAAATGATTGATGCCAGGTGCGTGTCTAATGATGAAGCACAGGTGCGTGTAAATGATTGATGCCAGGTGCGTGTAAATGATTGATGCCAGGTGCGCGTAAATGATTGATGCCAGGTGAGTGTAAATGATTGATGCCAGGTGAGTGTAAATGATTGATGCCAGGTGAGTGGTAAATGATTGATGCCAGGTGAGTGTAAATGATTGATGCCAGGTGAGTGTAAATGATTGATGCCAGGTGCGTGTAAATGATTGATGCCAGGTGAGTGTAAATGATTGATGCCAGGTGCATGTAAATGATTGATGCCAGGTGCGTGTAAATGATTGATGCCAGGTGGGTGTAAATGATTGATGCCAGGTGCGCGTAAATGATTGATGCCAGGTGCGTGTAAATGATTGATGCCAGGTGAGTGTAAATGATTGATGCCAGGTGCGTGTAAATGATTGATGCCAGGTGCGTGTAAATGATTGATGCCAGGTGCGCGTAAATGATTGATGCCAGGTGAGTGTAAATGATTGATGCCAGGTGAGTGGTAAATGATTGATGCCAGGTGAGTGTAAATGATTGATGCCAGGTGAGTGTAAATGATTGATGCCAGGTGAGTGTAAATGATTGATGCCAGGTGCGTGTAAATGATTGATGCCAGGTGAGTGTAAATGATTGATGCCAGGTGAGTGGTAAATGATTGATGCCAGGTGAGTGTAAATGATTGATGCCAGGTGAGTGTAAATGATTGATGCCAGGTGCGTGTAAATGATTGATGCCAGGTGAGTGTAAATGATTGATGCCAGGTGCGTGTAAATGATTGATGCCAGGTGCATGTAAATGATTGATGCCAGGTGGGTGTAAATGATTGATGCCAGGTGCGCGTAAATGATTGATGCCAGGTGCGTGTAAATGATTGATGCCAGGTGCGTGTAAATGATTGATGCCAGGTGAGTGGTAAATTATTGATGCCAGGTGTGTGTAAATGATTGATGCCAGGTGAGTGTAAATGATTGATGCCAGGTACGTGTCTAATGATGAAGCACAGGTGCGTGTAAATGATTGATGCCAGGTGCGTGTAAATGATTGATGCCAGGTGCGCGTAAATGATTGATGCCAGGTGAGTGTAAATGATTGATGCCAGGTGAGTGTAAATGATTGATGCCAGGTGAGTGGTAAATGATTGATGCCAGGTGAGTGTAAATGATTGATGCCAGGTGAGTGTAAATGATTGATGCCAGGTGCGTGTAAATGATTGATGCCAGGTGAGTGTAAATGATTGATGCCAGGTGCGTGTAAATGATTGATGCCAGGTGCGTGTAAATGATTGATGCCAGGTGCGTGTAAATGATTGATGCCAGGTGCGCGTAAATGATTGATGCCAGGTGAGTGTAAATGATTGATGCCAGGTGAGTGTAAATGATTGATGCCAGGTGAGTGGGAAATGATTGATGCCAGGTGAGTGTAAATGATTGATGCCAGGTGAGTGTAAATGATTGATGCCAGGTGCGTGTAAATGATTGATGCCAGGTGCGTGTAAATGATTGATGCCAGGTGCGTGTAAATGATTGATGCCAGGTGCGTGTAAATGATTGATGCCAGGTGGGTGTAAATGATTGATGCCAGGTGCGCGTAAATGATTGATGCCAGGTGCGTGTAAATGATTGATGCCAGGTGCGTGTAAATGATTGATGCCAGGTGAGTGGTAAATGATTGATGCCAGGTGCGTGTAAATGATTGATGCCAGGTGAGTGTAAATGATTGATGCCAGGTGCGTGTCTAATGATGAAGCACAGGTGCGTGTAAATGATTGATGCCAGGTGAGTGTAAATGATTGATGCCAGGTGCGTGTAAATGATTGATGCCAGGTGCGTGTAAATGATTGATGCCAGGTGTGTGTAAATGATTGATGCCAGGTGCGCTGTGATGATGGTTCCCAGGATCGGTGGTTAGTAAACCGCTAACGTCGAAACGCTGGAGGGGAGGAGCGGGAGTAAACGTGACAAGTGCACTATATAGGGAATAGGGTGTAATTTGGGAGGGGCCCACAATCCCACTGGACTCAGTCAGTTTCAGGTCTGGACTCTGAGGCGTTTCTCCAGAACCAAATCACTCACTCAGAACCAGTTAGACAACACCCTGAGAGGAGATATACTCAGTGTACAGTATGAATAGTGTTTAAATAGTCTTTTGGTGTCTTTCCTATATATAACTCTTATTTTATTTTTAAATGTTTTATTTTGATTTGAATGTATGTTGTTCTTGTCTAGTACTGTTCTGTACGTTGTCATGTATTTCCATGTTTTATGTGGAGCCCAGGAAGTGTAGCTGCAGCATGTGCAACAGCTAATGGGGATTCTAATAAACTAAACTCTCTTCAGCCTGAAAGTGAAACGCACGCACGCACACACACACACACGCACACACACACACACGCACACACGCACGCACACACACACACACACACACACGCACGCACGCACGCACGCACACACACACACGCACGCACGCACGCACGCACGCACACACACACACACGCACGCACACACGCACGCACACACACACGCACACACACACGCACACACACACACACACACACAGGGCCAATGCACAGTAAATGACAATTACACCCCCCCCCCGAGCCTTCCAGTCTGCTCATTAATAACTTGAGAGGAAAAGCCAATAGGGCAAATAACAGTCTCCAATACTCAGAGAGGATGAGACAATCAATTACCAACAAAACCACTCATCCACCCGGCCAAACGCCCTAATGAATGAACAATGTAATGTAAAGTAAATGGGATCATCACAGCGTTTTATTTAACCAAGTAGAACACAGCATTCACCCAGGGTAAAAGGAGAGACAACAGAGATGGGACCTTCTACAAGGACAGTCAATAAACCAGCTCAACTCTTGAAGCTGTAACTGATAGTACTGTTCCAGGCTGTATCACATTCGGCCGTGATTGGGAGTCCAATAGGGCGGACGGCGCAATTGGCCCAGCGTCGTCCGGGTTTGGCCGGGGGATGGCCGTCATTGTGAATAAGAATTTGTTCTTTAAATGACTTGCCTAGTTAAATAAAGGTTAAATAAAGGTTACATAAAGGTTACACATCACAGTGAGTATGTTTGGTGCTGTCAGCCACAAATAAAGGATGACTGGCCGTAGTGCGGTGCCCACTTTGCCATTGTTTCAACTGTGGCTTGGCCCTTTACGCTTGTCCCTGAGAGGAGTCAACAAGCTGTTAGATATCAAGTAAATTTACACACCTCAGATCTGGCGAACGCCTCTCCGCCAATACACTAATGATCACACTAGTACAGCCAAGCACCTCCGTCTTTCTGTAGAACCCATTCAGCTGTGACATCCTTTGGTGACAGCCTCCGCCTGCCCTGAGAGTGATACGTCCCACAGAGACACGTCCTAACACCATACGTCCCACAGAGATACATCCTAACACCATACGTCCCACAGAGACACGTCCTAACACCATACGTCCCACAGAGATACATCCTAACACCATATTTCCCACAGAGATACATCCTAACACCATACGTCCCACAGAGATACGTCCTAACACCATACGTCCCACAGAGACACGTCCTAAAACCATACGTCCCACAGAGACACGTCCTAACACCATACGTCCCACAGAGATACATCCTAACACCATACGTCCCACAGAGACACGTCCTAACACCATATGTCTCACAGAGATACGTCCTAAAACCACACGTCCCACAGAGACACGTCCTAACACCATACGTCTCACAGAGATACGGGTGTAGGCACTGGTGGTACTGCGCTGGGGCGGGAAGGTGGCGCCGGATATACCGGACCGTGAAGGCGTACAGGAGCTCTTAAGCACCGAGCCTGCCCAACCTTACCTGGTTTAATGCTCCCCGTAGCCAGGCCAGTGCGGCGAGGTGGAATAGCCCGCACTGGGCTGTGCTGGCGAACCGGTGACACCATACGTAAGGCTGGTGCCATGTACACCGGCCCGAGGAGACGCACTGGAGACCAGATGTGTTGAGCCGGCTTCATGGCACCTGGCTCGATGCCCACTCTAGCCCGGCCGATACGTGGAGCTGGAATGTACCGCACCGGGCTAAGCACACGTACAGGAGACTCCGTGCGCTCTTCCGCACAACACGGTGTCTGCCCGTACTCTCGCTCTCCACGGTAAGCCCGGGAAGTTGGTGTAGGTCTCCTACCTGACTTCGCCACACTCCCCTTTAGCCCCCTCACAATAAATTTTTGGGTGAGCGTCTCGGGCTTCCAGCCGCTCTGCCTTGCTAGCGCCTCATAATGCCGCCTCTCCGCTTTTGCTGCCTCCAGCTCCGCTTTGGGGCGGCGACACTCCTCTGGCTCTGCCCAGGGTCCTTTACCGTCCAGAATTTCCTCCCATGTCCATTCCTCCTGGTACCGCTGCTGCTGTCGCTGCTGCCCGTTGCTACGCTGCTTGGTCCGAGTTTGGTGGGTGGTTCTGTAACGGCAGCCTTCCTTCTCTTCATGAGAAGAGGAGGTGTAGCAGGGATCGGACCAAGACCAAGTAGCTCGTGTTCAACATGATTTTAATTACGAAAATACTGAACACTAAACAAATACAAAATAACAAATGTGGCTTACCGATACAGCCCTATCTGGTGCAGAGAAAACACAGAGACAGGAAACAACCACCCACAATCCCCAACACAAAACAAGCCACCTATATATGATTCCCAATCAGAGACAACACAAAACATCTGCCTCTGATTGAGAACCATATTAGGCCAAACATAGAAACGGACAAACAAGACACACAACATAGAATGCCCACCCAGCTCACGTCCTGACCAACACTAAAACAAGCAAAACACATAAGAACTATGGTCAGAACGTGACACACACGTCCCACAGAGACACGTCCTAACACCATACGTCCCACAGAGACACGTCCTAACACCATACGTCCCAGAGAGATACGTCCTAAAACCATACGTCCCACAGAGACATGTCCTAAAGCCATACGTCCCACAGAGACACGTCCTAAAACCATACGTCCCACAGAGACACGTCCTAAAACCATACGTCCCACAGAGACACGTCCTAAAACCATACGTCCCACAGAGATACGTCCTAACACCATACGTCCCACAGAGATACGTCCTAACACCATACGTCCCACAGAGAGACGTCCTAAAGCAATACATCCCACAGAGACATGTCCTAAAACCATACGTCCCACAGAGATACGTCCTAAAACCATACGTCCCACAGAGATACGTCCTAAGCCATACGTCCCACAGAGACACGTCCTAAAACCATACGTCCCACAGAGATACGTCCTAACACCATACGTCCCACAGAGAGACGTCCTAAAGCAATACGTCCCACAGAGACATGTCCTAAAACCATACGTCCCACAGAGATACGTCCTAAAACCATACGTCCCACAGAGATACGTCCTAAGCCATACGTCCCACAGAGACACGTCCTAAAACCATACGTCCCACAGAGATACGTCCTAACACCATACGTCCCACAGAGATACGTCCTAACACCATACGTCCCACAGAGACACGTCCTAACACCATCCCACAGAGACACGTTCTAAAACCATACGTCCCACAGAGATACATCCTAACACCATACGTCCCAAAGAGACATCCTAAAACCATACGTCCCACAGAGACATCCTAAAACCATACGTCCCACAGAGAAACGTCCTAACACCATACGTCCCACAGAGACACGTTCTAAAACCATACGTCCCACAGAGATACATCCTAACACCATACGTCCCAAAGAGACATCCTAAAACCATACATCCCACAGAGACACGTCCTAACACCCTACGTCCCACAGAGACACGTTCTAAAACCATACGTCCCACAGAGATACATCCTAACACCATACGTCCCAAAGAGACATCCTAAAACCATACGTCCCACAGAGACATCCTAAAACCATACGTCCCACAGAGACACGTCCTAACACCATACGTCCCACAGAGACATCCTAACACCATACGTCCCACAGAGACACGTCCTAACACCATACGTCCCACAGAGACACGTCCTAAAACCATACGTCCCACAGAGACACGTCCTAAAACCTTACGTCCCACAGAGACACGTCCTAACACCATACGTCCCACAGAGACACGTCCTAAAACCATACGTCCCACAGAGACATCCTAACACCATACGTCCCACAGAGACACGTCCTAACACCATACGTCTCACAGAGACACGTCCTAAAACCATACGTCCCACAGAGATACGTCCTAAAACCATACGTCCCATAGAGACATCCTGACACCATACGTCCCACAGAGACACGTCCTAACACCATCCCACAGAGACACGTCCTAACACCATCCCACAGAGACACGTCCTAAAACCATACGTCCCACAGAGATATACGTCCTAAGCCATACATCCCACAGAGACACGTCCTAAAACCATACGTCCCATAGAGATACGTCCTAAAACCATACGTCCCACAGAGATACGTCCTAAGCCATACGTCCCACAGAGACACGTCCTAAAACCATACGTCCCACAGAGACATGTCCTAACACCATACGTCCCACAGAAACATCCTAAAACCATACGTCCCACAGAGACATGTCCTAACACCATACGTCCCACAGAGACACGTCCTAAAACCATACGTCCCACAGAGACATCCTAAAACCATACGTCCCACAGAGACACGTCCTAACACCCTACGTCCCACAGAGACACGTCCTAACACCCTACGTCCCACAGAGACATGTTCTAAAACCATACGTCCCACAGAGACATGTCCTAAAGCCATACGTCCCACAGAGACACGTCCTAAAACCATACGTCCCACAGAGACACGTCCTAAAACCATACGTCCCACAGAGACACGTCCTAAAACCATACGTCCCACAGAGATACGTCCTAACACCATACGTCCCACAGAGATACGTCCTAACACCATACGTCCCACAGAGAGACGTCCTAAAGCAATACGTCCCACAGAGACATGTCCTAAAACCATACGTCCCACAGAGATACGTCCTAAAACCATACGTCCCACAGAGATACGTCCTAAGCCATACGTCCCACAGAGACACGTCCTAAAACCATACGTCCCGCAGAGATACGTCCTAACACCATACGTCCCACAGAGAGACGTCCTAAAGCAATACGTCCCACAGAGACATGTCCTAAAACCATACGTCCCACAGAGATACGTCCTAAAACCATACGTCCCACAGAGATACGTCCTAAGCCATACGTCCCACAGAGACACGTCCTAAAACCATACGTCCCACAGAGATACGTCCTAACACCATACGTCCCACAGAGATACGTCCTAACACCATACGTCCCACAGAGACACGTCCTAACACCATCCCACAGAGACACGTTCTAAAACCATACGTCCCACAGAGATACATCCTAACACCATACGTCCCAAAGAGACATCCTAAAACCATACGTCCCACAGAGACATCCTAAAACCATACGTCCCACAGAGAAACGTCCTAACACCATACGTCCCACAGAGACACGTTCTAAAACCATACGTCCCACAGAGATACATCCTAACACCATACGTCCCAAAGAGACATCCTAAAACCATACATCCCACAGAGACACGTCCTAACACCCTACGTCCCACAGAGACACGTTCTAAAACCATACGTCCCACAGAGATACATCCTAACACCATACGTCCCAAAGAGACATCCTAAAACCATACGTCCCACAGAGACATCCTAAAACCATACGTCCCACAGAGACACGTCCTAACACCATACGTCCCACAGAGACATCCTAACACCATACGTCCCACAGAGACACGTCCTAACACCATACGTCCCACAGAGACACGTCCTAAAACCATACGTCCCACAGAGACACGTCCTAAAACCTTACGTCCCACAGAGACACGTCCTAACACCATACGTCCCACAGAGACACGTCCTAAAACCATACGTCCCACAGAGACATCCTAACACCATACGTCCCACAGAGACACGTCCTAACACCATACGTCTCACAGAGACACGTCCTAAAACCATACGTCCCACAGAGATACGTCCTAAAACCATACGTCCCATAGAGACATCCTGACACCATACGTCCCACAGAGACACGTCCTAACACCATCCCACAGAGACACATCCTAACACCATCCCACAGAGACACGTCCTAAAACCATACGTCCCACAGAGATACGTCCTAAGCCATACATCCCACAGAGACACGTCCTAAAACCATACGTCCCATAGAGATACGTCCTAAAACCATACGTCCCACAGAGATACGTCCTAAGCCATACGTCCCACAGAGACACGTCCTAAAACCATACGTCCCACAGAGACATGTCCTAACACCATACGTCCCACAGAAACATCCTAAAACCATACGTCCCACAGAGACATGTCCTAACACCATACGTCCCACAGAGACACGTCCTAAAACCATACGTCCCACAGAGACATCCTAAAACCATACGTCCCACAGAGACACGTCCTAACACCCTACGTCCCACAGAGACACGTCCTAACACCCTACGTCCCACAGAGACATGTTCTAAAACCATACGTCCCACAGAGACATCCTAAAACAATACGTCCCACAGAGACACGTCCTAACACCATACGTCCCACAGAGACATCCTAACACCATACGTCCCACAGAGACACGTCCTAACACCATACGTCCCACAGAGACACGTCCTAAAACCATACGTCCCACAGAGACACGTCCTAAAACCTTACGTCCCACAGAGACACCTCCTAACACCATACGTCCCACAGAGACACGTCCTAAAACCATACGTCCCACAGAGACACGTCCTAAAACCATACGTCCCACAGAGATACGTCCTAACACCATACGTCCCACAGAGACATCCTAACACCATACGTCCCACAGAGACACGTCCTAACTCCATACGTCCCACAGAGACACAGCCTAAAACCATACGTCCCACAGAGATACGTCCTAAAACCATACGTCCCATAGAGACATCCTAACACCATACGTCCCACAGAGACACGTCCTAACACCATCCCACAGAGACACGTCCTAAAACCATACGTCCCACAGAGACACGTCCTAACACCATACGTCCCACAGAGACACGTCCTAAAACCATACGTCCCACAGAGACACGTCCTAACACCATCCCACAGAGACACGTCCTAAAACCATACGTCCCACAGAGACACGTCCTAAAACCATACGTCCCACAGAGACATCCTAACACCATACGTCCCACAGAGACACGTCCTAACACCATCCCACAGAGACACGTCCTAAACCATACGTCCCAATACGTCCCACAGAGACACGTCCTAAAACCATACGTCCCACAGAGACACGTCCTAAAACCATACGTCCCACAGAGATACGTCCTAACACCATACGTCCCACAGAGACATCCTAACACCATACGTCCCACAGAGACACGTCCTAACACCATACGTCCCACAGAGACACGTCCTAAAACCATACGTCCCTCAGAGATACGTCCTAAAACCATACGTCCCACAGAGACATGTCCTCACCATACGTCCCACAGAGACACGTCCTAACACCATCCCACAGAGACACGTCCTAAAACCATACGTCCCACAGAGACACGTCCTAAAACCATATGTCCCACAGAGACATCCTAACACCATACGTCCCACAGAGACACGTCCTAACACCATCCCACAGAGACACGTCCTAAAACCATACGTCCCACTTGTTTTTTCCGTTTCAGAATCTCACTCTAGATCTTTCTTTCTTTTCAGAGGCCCTGTTTGTTTAAATAGGAGGGTCAGTTTTCAGCAGAGGAGCTCAGAGGAGGTACTGTGAGTGGCTTATCTTTGCCCTGAGGAGAAGGTACTGTGTGTTGAATTAGCATAAAATCCGTATGTGTGGAGTGAATTGGGTCTTTTTCAAAACAGCCACATTCAAAATGGCCACCCTGGAAAATAGAAAATCAGTCTTGTTTATGTGGCTTCCTTTTCGCAGCACAGCTGAGATAACACAGGAATCAGCTCTGTTTGTCCTCTCGCTCCATGACATCACTATGTCTGGGTTTTTTTCCTCCTCCCGCTCTCGTTCGCCCAAGCGGCCCTTTTTTAAAAACGTCGCTGATTTTGTGAAGACACGTGCAACAATGAAACATCTGTGTAACTTTTGGCACGCTCGCTCTCCACCATTTCCTGGTACCTGCATTTCTCATCTCTCAGCGTGGTAACCAAACGTCGTTCCTCTCCACCGCCCTCCCATCGTCTCCCATCAACATCACTCTCTGTCTGATAGAGTTAAATCTACACGTACAGAGAGCTCTTCTTACATCTGCCTGGAATGTAATAGAATGGGATGGGATGGGATGGAATGGGATGGAATAGAATAAAATGGAATAGAATGGGATGGAATAGAATAAAATGGAATAGAATGGGACGGAATAGAATAGAATGGGACGGAATAGAATATAATAGAATGGGATGGAATAGAATAGAATGGGACGGAATAGAATATAATAGAATGGGATGGAATAGAATAGAATGGGACGGAATAGAATATAATAGAATGGGATGGAATGGAATGGGATGGAATAGAATGGAATAGAAGGGATGGAATAGAAGGGATGGGATGGAATAGAATAGCATATCATGGGATGGGATGGAATAGAATAGAATGGGATGGAATAGAATAGCATATCATGGGATGGGATGGAATAGAATGGAATGGAATGGAATAGAATAGAATGGGATGGAATACAATATAATAGAATAGAATGGAATAGAATGGGATGGAATAGAATAGAATAGAATGGGATGGAATAGAATGGGATAGAATGGAATGGAATAGAATAGAATGGGATAATAAAGCGTACTTCTTATCTCCATTTTAATCATGTTTGCAAAGAAAAGGGCAGCTAAGTCATATGTGGTTATTTGTTTAAAAGTATTGCTTCATTGTCAGGAGCCTGAGGCACATCTCCACATTGTATGACCATCAAGATTGTTCTATCTCTCTTTCTATCTCTGTTATGAGCGCTGTGGCTGAGGTGGAAGTTTGGTTTGGGATGGGATGGAATAGAATAGAATGGGACGGAATAGAATATAATAGAATGGGATGGAATAGAATAGAATGGAATGGGATGGAATAGAATAGAATAGCATATCATGGGATGGGATGGAATAGAATGGGATGGAATAGAATGGAATGGGATGGAATAGAATAGAATGGGATGGAATAGAATGGGATGGAATAGAATGGGATGGAATAGAATAGAATGGAATGGAATAGAATAGAATGGGATGGAATAGAATAGAATGGGATAGAATAGAATAGAATGGGATGGAATAGAATGGGATGGAATAGAATAGAATGGGATGGAATAGAATAGAATGGGATGGAATAGAATAGAATGGAATACAATATAATATAATGGAATAGAATGGGATGGGATGGAATAGAATGGGATGGAATAGAATAGAATGGGATGGAATAGAATGGAATGGAATAGAATGGGACTCAATAGAATATAATAGAATGGGATATAATAGAATGGGATGGAATAGAATAGAATAGAATGGGATGGAATAGAATAGAATAGAATGGGATATAATAGAATGGGATGGAATAGAATAGAATAGAATGGGATGGAATAGAATAGAATGGGATGGAATAGAATAGAATGGGATGGAATAGAATGGAATACAATATAATATAATGGAATAGAATGGGATGGGATGGAATAGAATGGGATGGAATAGAATAGAATGGGAAGGAATAGAATATAATGGGATGGAATGGAATAGAATAGGATGGAATAGAATAGAATGGGATGGGAATAGAATGGAATACAATATAACAGAATGGAATAGAATGGGATGGAATAGAATGGGATAGAATGGGATGGAATAGAATGGGATGGAATAGAATGGGATAGAATGGGATGGAATAGAATGGGATGGAATAGAATGGGATAGAATGGGATGGAATAGAATGGGATAGAATGGGATGGAATAGAATAGAATGGGATGGAATAGAATAGAATGGGATGGAATAGAATAGAATGGGATAATAAAGCGTACTTCTTATCTCCGTTTTAATCATGTTTGCAAAGAAAAGGGCAGCTAAGTCATATGTGGTTATTTGTTTAAAAGTATTGCTTCATTGTCAGGAGCCTGAGGCACATCTCCACATTGTATGACCATCCAGATTGTTCTATCTCTCTTTCTATCTCTGTAATGAGCGCCGTGGCTGAGGTGGAAGGTTGTTTTCCCTGCTGCACCCCAAACACTTCCCCAACAGACGGCACCATTATAACCCCCTAAATCCAAACACTTCCCCAACAGACGGCACCATTATAACCCCCTTTATCCAAACACTTCCCCAACAGACGGCACCATTATAACCCCCTTTATCCAAACACTTCCCCAACAGACGGCACCATTATAACCCCCTTTATCCAAACACTTCCCCAACAGACGGCACCATTATAACCCCCTTTATCCAAACACTTCCCCAACAGACAGCACCATTAACCCCGTTTATCCAAACACTTCCCCAACAGGCGGAACCATTAACCCCCTTTATCCAAACACTTCCCCAACAGATGGCACCATTAACCCCCTTTATCCAAACACTTCCCCAACAGACGGCACCATTAACCCCCTTTATCCAAACACATGAAACTCTGCCCCCCCCCCCCCCACCTACACACAGACACAGACACAGAAACACACCGCTTCTCTACAGCAGCCAGTATCCACCATGTATTATTCATGCAGGCTAAATAAGCTACATTTAATTAGCCAATCAGCTGCTGGCGTGGTGGGTAATGAGAAGCTAATAGCTGAGGAGCCTGTATTCCCCGAGCCAGAGGCCCACACACACGCCCAAACACACACACACACACACACACTCACACACACACACTCACAATTCCCCGAGCCAAAACCCCTCGTAGTGCCTGAGAGAGCCAGGGAGAGGCGGAGAGGGAGAGATAAAGTGTTGAGGATTGCATAATCACACACACTGATAACACAATGTGCATTAGCCAGCTCCCAGCTGTGTTGATGCCTTGTCCTCTCCTCTGAGCTGTGTTGATGCCGTGTCCTCTCCTCTGAGCTGTGTTGATGCCTTGTCCTCTCCTCTGATCTGTATTGATGCCGTGTCCTCTCCTCTGAGCTGTGTTGATGCCTTGTCCTCTCCTCTGACCTGTGTTGATGCCTTGTCCTCTCCTCTGAGCTGTGTTGATGCCTTGTCCTCTCCTCTGAGCTGTGTTGATGCCTTGTCCTCTCCTCTGAGCTGTGTTGATGCCTTGTCCTCTCCTCTGAGCTGTGTTGATGCCTTGTCCTCTCCTCTGAGCTGTGTTGATGCCTGTCCTCTGAGCTGTGTTGATGCCGTGTTCTCTCCTCTGAGCTGTGTTGATGCCGTGTCCTCTCCTCTGACCTGTGTTGATGCCTTGTCCTCTCCTCTGAGCTGTGTTGATGCCGTGTCCTCTCCTCTGAGCTGTGTTGATGCCGTGTCCTCTCCTCTGAGCTGTGTTGATGCCGTGTCCTCTCCTCCCAGCTGTGTTGATGCCTTGTCCTCTCCTCTGAGCTGTGTTGATGCCTTGTCCTCTCCTCTGAGCTGTGTTGATGCCATGTCCTCTCCTCTGATCTGTATTGATGCCGTGTCGTCTCCTCTGAGCTGTGTTGATGCCTTGTCCTCTCCCCCCAGCTGTGTTGATGCCTTGTCCTCTCCTCCCAGCTGTGTTGATGCCGTGTCCTCTCCTCTGACCTGTGTTGATGCCGTGTCCTCTCCTCTGACCTGTGTTGATGCCTTGTCCTCTCCTCTGAGCTGTGTTGATGCCGTGTCCTCTCCTCTGAGCTGTGTTGATGCCGTGTCCTCTCCTCCCAGCTGTGTTGATGCCTTGTCCTCTCCTCTGAGCTGTGTTGATGCCGTGTCCTCTCCTCTGAGCTGTGTTGATGCCTTGTCCTCTCCTCTGATCTGTATTGATGCCGTGTCCTCTCCTCTGAGCTGTGTTGATACCTTGTCCTCTCCTCTGACCTGTGTTGATGCCTTGTCCTCTCCTCTGAGCTGTGTTGATGCCTTGTCCTCTCCTCTGAGCTGTGTTGATGCCTTGTCCTCTCCTCTGAGCTGTGTTGATGCCTTGTCCTCTTCTCTGAGCTGTGTTGATGCCTTGTCCTCTTCTCTGAGCTGTGTTGATGCCTTGTCCTCTACTCTGAGCTGTGTTGATGCCTGTCCTCTGAGCTGTGTTGATGCCGTGTTCTCTCCTCTGAGCTGTGTTGATGCCGTGTCCTCTCCTCTGACCTGTGTTGATGCCTTGTCCTCTCCTCTGAGCTGTGTTGATGCCGTGTCCTCTCCTCTGAGCTGTGTTGATGCCGTGTCCTCTCCTCTGAGCTGTGTTGATGCCGTGTCCTCTCCTCCCAGCTGTGTTGATGCCTTGTCCTCTCCTCTGAGCTGTGTTGATGCCTTGTCCTCTCCTCTGAGCTGTGTTGATGCCATGTCCTCTCCTCTGATCTGTATTGATGCCGTGTCGTCTCCTCTGAGCTGTGTTGATGCCTTGGCCTCTCCCCCCAGCTGTGTTGATGCCTTGTCCTCTCCTCCCAGCTGTGTTGATGCCGTGTCCTCTCCTCTGACCTGTGTTGATGCCTTGTCCTCTCCTCTGAGCTGTGTTGATGCCTGTCCTCTCCTCTGAGCTGTGTTGATGCCGTGGCCTCTCCTCTGAGCTGTGTTGATGCCGTGTCCTCTCCTCCCAGCTGTGTTGATGCCTTGTCCTCTCCTCTGAGCTGTGTTGATGCCTTGTCCTCTCCTCTGAGCTGTGTTGATGCCATGTCCTCTCCTCTGATCTGTATTGATGCCGTGTCCTCTCCTCTGAGCTGTGTTGATGCCTTGTCCTCTCCTCTGACCTGTGTTGATGCCTTGTCCTCTCCTCTGAGCTGTGTTGATGCCTTGTCCTCTCCTCTGAGCTGTGTTGATGCCTTGTCCTCTCCTCTGAGCTGTGTTGATGCCTTGTCCTCTTCTCTGAGCTGTGTTGATGCCTTGTCCTCTTCTCTGAGCTGTGTTGATGCCTTGTCCTCTCCTCTGAGCTGTGTTGATGCCTTGTCCTGTCCTCTGAGCTGTGTTGATGCCGTGTCCTCTCCTCTGAGCTGTGTTGATGCCGTGTCCTCTCCTCTGACCTGTGTTGATGCCTTGTCCTCTCCTCTGAGCTGTGTTGATGCCGTGTCCTCTCCTCTGAGCTGTGTTGATGCCGTGTCCTCTCCTCCCAGCTGTGTTGATGCCTTGTCCTCTCCTCTGAGCTGTGTTGATGCCTTGTCCTCTCCTCTGAGCTGTGTTGATGCCGTGTCCTCGCCCCCCAGCTGTGTTGATGCCTTGTCCTCTCCTCCCAGCTGTGTTGATGCCTTGTCCTCTTCTCTGAGCTGTGTTGATGCCTTGTCCTCTCCTCTGAGCTGTGTTGATGCCGTGTCCTCTCCTCTGAGCTGTGTTGATGCCGTGTCCTCTCCTCTGAGCTGTGTTGATGCTGTGTCCTCTCCTCCCAGCTGTGTTGATGCCTTGTCCTCTCCTCTGAGCTGTGTTGATGCCTTGTCCTCTCCTCTGAGCTGTGTTGATGCCATGTCCTCTCCTCTGATCTGTATTGATGCCGTGTCGTCTCCTCTGAGCTGTGTTGATGCCTTGTCCTCTCCCCCCAGCTGTGTTGATGCCTTGTCCTCTCCTCCCAGCTGTGTTGATGCCGTGTCCTCTCCTCTGACCTGTGTTGATGCCTTGTCCTCTCCTCTGAGCTGTGTTGATGCCTGTCCTCTCCTCTGAGCTGTGTTGATGCCGTGGCCTCTCCTCTGAGCTGTGTTGATGCCGTGTCTTCTCCTCCCAGCTGTGTTGATGCCTTGTCCTCTCCTCTGAGCTGTGTTGATGCCTTGTCCTCTCCTCTGAGCTGTGTTGATGCCATGTCCTCTCCTCTGATCTGTATTGATGCCGTGTCCTCTCCTCTGAGCTGTGTTGATGCCTTGTCCTCTCCTCTGACCTGTGTTGATGCCTTGTCCTCTCCTCTGAGCTGTGTTGATGCCTTGTCCTCTCCTCTGAGCTGTGTTGATGCCTTGTCCTCTCCTCTGAGCTGTGTTGATGCCTTGTCCTCTTCTCTGAGCTGTGTTGATGCCTTGTCCTCTTCTCTGAGCTGTGTTGATGCCTTGTCCTCTCCTCTGAGCTGTGTTGATGCCTTGTCCTGTCCTCTGAGCTGTGTTGATGCCGTGTCCTCTCCTCTGAGCTGTGTTGATGCCGTGTCCTCTCCTCTGACCTGTGTTGATGCCTTGTCCTCTCCTCTGAGCTGTGTTGATGCCGTGTCCTCTCCTCTGAGCTGTGTTGATGCCGTGTCCTCTCCTCCCAGCTGTGTTGATGCCTTGTCCTCTCCTCTGAGCTGTGTTGATGCCTTGTCCTCTCCTCTGAGCTGTGTTGATGCCATGTCCTCTCCTCTGAGCTGTGTTGATGCCGTGTCCTCTCCTCCCAGCTGTGTTGATGCCTTGTCCTCTCCCCCCAGCTGTGTTGATGCCTTGTCCTCTCCTCCCAGCTGTGTTGATGCCTTGTCCTCTCCTCTGAGCTGTTTTGATGCCTTGTCCTCTCCTCTGAGCTGTGTTGATGCCTTGTCCTCTCCTCTGAGCTGTGTTGATGCCTTGTCCTGTCCTCTGAGCTGTGTTGATGCCTTGTCCTGTCCTGTGAGCTGTGTTGATGCCTTGTCCTCTCCTCTGAGCTGTGTTGATGCCTTGTCCTCTCCTCTGAGCTGTGTTGATGCCGTGTCCTCGCCCCCCAGCTGTGTTGATGCCTTGTCCTCTCCTCCCAGCTGTGTTGATGCCTTGTCCTCTTCTCTGAGCTGTGTTGATGCCTTGTCCTCTCCTCTGAGCTGTGTTGATGCCTTGTCCTCTCCTCTGAGCTGTTTTGATGCCTTGTCCTCTCCTCTGAGCTGTGTTGATGCCGTGTCCTCTCCTCTGAGCTGTGTTGATGCCTTGTCCTCTCCTCTGAGCTGTGTTGATGCCTTGTCCTCTCCTCTGAGCTGTGTTGATGCCTTGTCCTCTCCTCTGAGCTGTGTTGATGCCTTGTCCTCTCCTCTGAGCTGTGTTGATGCCGTGTCCTCGCCCCCCAGCTGTGTTGATGCCTTGTCCTCTCCTCCCAGCTGTGTTGATGCCTTGTCCTCTTCTCTGAGCTGTGTTGATGCCTTGTCCTCTCCTCTGAGCTGTTTTGATGCCTTGTCCTCTCCTCTGAGCTGTGTTGATCTCAATCAATCGAATGTATTACTAAAGCTCCTTTTTACATCAGCGTGATGTCACAAAGTGCTTTATACAGGAAACCAGCCTAAAAGCCTGCGCTATTGTAGTTCTCTTACTCACAGGGTTTTCTAATCATCAGAGTCATGGAGGGACGGGGCTCTGTGGCAGGCTGTGATGACTCAATGTTTCAATGTGAAGAGTGCCAAGTGGTCTATTTAATGTATGTTGTTGTGTGTTTGTTTGAGATTTGCTGGAGATGCGTTTTGTGAAAATCTGATCCAAGATGTCAAAGATAAACTCACTCACTCAAAACCCACGCACAAGCACGCTCGCTCGCTCACACACACAAACACACACACAGACACACACACACACACACACACTCGCACAGCTAAAGCTGCTGCTGTAACGTTCGTCTTCCTCCTCGTCTGAGGAGGAGCAAGGATCGGACCAAAATGCAGAGCGGTTTGAATACATACTTTTAATAATATCAACGAAGACGAAAAACACTTGATAAACTACAAAACAACAAAACGACGTGAACAGACCTGAACATGAGAACATAAAACATGAACGCACGAACATGAACAAAACGAAACAGTACCGTTTGGCGAACAAACACAGACACAGCAACAATCACCCACAAACAAACAGTGAGAACAGCCTACCTTAATATGGTTCTCAATCAGAGGAAACGTAAAACACCTGCCCCTGATTGAGAACCATATCAGGCTAATGCAATGAACCCAACATAGAAACACATAACATAGAATGTTACCTGTTGTTTCAGTTTTTTTAACTACACCGTGTTCAAAAGATTAGCCAGCTGGCTCTAGGGCTTGTTCTGGAGCTGGATTTATCATAATCATTGATTTAGGGAACTCTTTGCCACAGATGGAAATGGCCTCTCTTTGCAGATGGACCCCACAGACCTCTCTTTGCCACAGATGGAAACGGTCTCTCTTTGCAGATCGATCCCACTGGCCTCTCTTTGCAGATAGAAACCACTGGCCTCTCTTTGCAGATAGAAACCACTGGCCTCTCTTTGCAGATGGCCCTAATATCAGGGCCTCATATCAGGCCCTCATATCCCATGTTGCCATGAGGCCCCCATAACCCACGTTGCCATCAGGCCCTCATATCAGGCCCTCATAACCCACGTTGCCATCAGGCCCTCATATCCCATGTTGCCATCAGGCCCTCCTATCAGGCCCTCATATCCCATGTTGTCATCAGGCCCTCCTATCAGGCCCTCATATCCCATGTTGCCATCAGGCCCTCCTATCAGGCCCTTATATCCCATTGTTGCCATTAGGCCTTGTCCCATTGTTGCCATTAGGCCTTCATAACCCACGTTGCCATCAGGCCCTCATATCAGGCCTTCATAACCCATGTTGCCATCAGGCCCTCATATCCCATGTTGCCATCAGGCCCTCCTATCAGGCCCTCACATCCCATGTTGCCATCAGGCCCTCATATCAGGCCCTTATATCCCATGTCGCCATTGTTGCCATCAAGCCTTCATAACCCACGTTGCCATCAGGCCCTCATATCAGGCCTTCATAACCCATGTTGCCATCAGGCCCTCATATCCCATGTTGCCATCAGGCCCTCATATCAGACCCTCATATCCCATGTTGCAATTGTTGCCATTAGGCCCGTATATCCCATGTTGCCATCAGGCCTGCTAAACAGAGCCAGTCAGAGAAGCATTTTCAGCAGCCAAGCAATAATAACTTCCCACGTCCCAGCACTTTACATTCACTCTGATTAATGACACCTATTAGGCTTATCTGGATAGATGCTTGTTTACACACACATGCTCATTTGCACACAAACAGTGTTGTGCTCATACACACTGATTGATATTCACTGTTGATTATAGGCCCCTGCCGGCCTCTAGTGGGCTCTACTCTGTGTTTTGTAATGTATACAGGCAGACAAGCTCACTGGCTAAACTCCTCCCTACAGCTACGTCTTAGTATAGCCTATAGAAGCAGAGGAGAGAGAGAGAGAGAGAGAGAGAGAGAGAGAGAGAGAGAGAGAGAGAGAGAGAGAGAGAGAGAGAGAGAGAGAGAGAGAGAGAGAGAGAGAGAGAGAGAGAGAGAGAGAGAGAGAGAGAGAGAGAGAGAGAGAGAGAGAGAGAGAGAGAGAGAGAGAGAGAGAGAGAAGGGTAAAAGGGAGGGGGACAAATGGTCTGTTTCCGAGTGTGTATTGAGAAGTGATGATAAAAACAGAGCTTGACCAGTCTTGATTAGTCGGCTCTGGAAGGTCAGGCTAGGGTATTTACTGTAAGTTATCCTGTGAGAGCTTTTGTTCCGAACCCAGTACGGTGTTTCAGGTGCCAAGTTTATGGTCATGTTGCAGCAGTATGTAGGAGGAAGATTCCCGAAGTGTGAGAAGTAATGCAGGAGGGCATGGGACGAAAGAGTGTGTCGTTTCGGTGGAGTGTTTCAATTGTGGGGTTGGCCATGTTGCTGGGGGATCAGAAATGTCATGTGCGAGTGAGACAGATTGACGTTTCCAGGGTGAGAGCAGTGCTGAAAGTGTCATATGCTGAGACAGTGAACAAAGTAGGGGCTGGGCGGCAAAGCAACTAGCTCTCACAGTCTCACGTTAGAATTAGACATTCATCAATGTTTCTCAAACGTCAAATTTCAAAGTTGTTGCAAGAATAACATTTTAAAGTGTTTAAGGTTAAGCATTAACTATAAATGTTTAATGTTTAAGGTTAAGGTTAAGTAATACATCTGAAATCCTCAGGTTAGGCATTAACTCTGAATGGTTAAGGTAAGGGTTAAGGTCAGGCATTAACTCTGAATGGTTAAGGTTAAGGTTTGGATTTAAACTGGAACATTTTGGAATCAGAGGCAGATGCTTATGCTGATTGGCCTTCCCCCTCCACAATGCCCTAGCAAAACAGTGTGTGTGTGTGTGTGTGTGTGTGTGTGTGTGTGTGTGTGTGTGTGTGTGTGTGTGTGTGTGTGTGTGTGTGTGTGTGTGTGTGTGTGTGTGTGTGTGTGTGTGTGTGTGCGAGTGCGAGTGTGTGTGTGTGTGTGTGTGTGTGTGTGTGTGTGTGTGTGTGTGTGTGTGTGTGTGTGTGTGTGTGTGTGTGTGTGTGTGTGTGTGTGTGTGTGTGTGTGTGAGTGTGTGTGTGTGAGTGTGCGCTGAGCAATTAGTGCTTTTTGAGGTTGGTTCGGTTTTAGATTTCGGTTTTGATTATTTTGTTTTTACATTATATGCACTATGCATTATATGGGTAGAATGCTATAACGACACTGAATAAAACAATAAATAAAAGTCCCATGACGGTAGTGACCGTCCATTACTGCTTATCACTTACTAAACATCATTTACTCACATTACTTTAATTTAATAAAATATTTGTTTTATTTGATGACTTTATTATTTCATCAGTTAGATTATATATTTGAAGCAACTGCTTTATATCTCTCTCCATCTCTTCATCTCCCCATCTCCCCATCTCTCCATCTCTCCATCTCCCCATCTCTCCATCTCTCCCTCTCCTTCTCTCCATCTCTCCTTCTCTCCATCTCCCCATCTCTCCATCTCTCCATTATGTCCTTCTCTCCATCTCTCCATTATGTCCTTCTCTCCATCTCTCCATCTCTCCATCTCCCCATCTCTCCATCTCTCCATCTCCCCATCTCTCCCTCTCCTTCTCTCCATCTCTCCTTCTCTCCATCTCCCCATCTCTCCTTCTCTCCTTCTCTCCATCTCTCCTTCTCTCCATCTCTCCCTCTCCTTCTCTCCATCTCTCCTTCTCTCCATCTCCCCATCTTTCCATCTCTCCATCTCTCCATCTCTCCATCTCTCCATCTCTCCTTCTCTCCTTCTCTCCCCTCTCAGTCTTCATGTCTGCTTGTTCCGAACAGACCGGACAAGTTTAAGAGGGTGTGTAATGGTTTATGGTCCTTATAGTTAATTATCATGTTTTCTGTGCTAAACTATGTTGAATATTGGCGTGTTGGAAACTCCCTACTACATCACACAGTTCAGGCTTGATCTGATTAATTCATATCTACAGAAAGTGCACATAGAGCTCACAGAAAAAACCTGAACTAAATGGAATTCAAATATGTGGACCGGTTAATTGCTCAGCACTAATGTGTGTGTGTGTTTGGCCACATTGACTAAGCAGTAAAACACGTATTTTTCCTCACACCCAGACTCCCTCCGATCGACCTGTGCCCCATCAGGAGCATTACAGTCGGGTTAAAGGCTCTACCAGGGCCTGCCTGGGGCCCAGCTAGGGAAGACATTATTTCTAATTGATTTCTCGTTTCTCGATTTCTCCAAGAGAGAGAAAGAAGAGAGAAAGAAGAGAGAGAGAGAAGAGACAGAGAGGTAGCTGAGACAGACCTGTCTAATACAAGGTAACTGAGAGAAAAGCAATGTTTTTCAGGGTTTTTTTGGTAAGAAAATGTCCCATGCCAAAGCTGAAGCCAGTCCTAAATGACCCACAAGCCCACACATCAGTCAGAGTCTAATAAGGACAACAGAGATTCATCTCTGTTTAAAGATGGCCTTTTATGTTAATTAGCTTACTAAGTGCACATCAAACCAGAGGATGTATCCACCCACTGGACCATGACTAACAATCCCTGCATTGTCCTTCCACACACACACACCATGAAGACTAATAATGCCTAACTAGCTCCCCCGTGAGGCCCTAACCCTTCCCTTGGATGGCTGTATAAGATCATCATTGTCAGTGAATGGCCCTCAGTGCTCCAGTCCAGACAACCTCTGATGAGCCCTGCTGCCAGAGAGAGTCAGAGTGGCTGGCTGGGTAAGTGGCTTTTGACAAAACCTCTTCAACAAGAACACAGAGTGGCTGGCCCCTGCTCCACAGAGACACAAAGGGTGGGGGGGGGGGGGGGAGTGGGAGAGAGAGAAGTGGGAGAGAGAGAGAGAGACGTGAGAGAGGGAGAAGTGGGAGAGAGTGAGAGAGAGGGGGGGCTAACTGTGTGGAACCAAGCTCATTACCCAAGCATTCACACAGACCGGTTATTACCGAATACAGAGCACCTGGGAATCACAACACCTGGACAAACCACACTTCACAACAACTACATCAGAGGCAATGACACAACAACAACAATGTCTGCAACAGTACACACTACTTTTAGATTATTCAATGTAGGTTTACATGGACACTGCACTTTAGCAGTAGCTCTCCAGGAACAGGGTTGGAGTGAAAACATACAGGATGGTAGCTCTCCAGGAACAGGGTTGGAGTGAAAACATACAGGATGGTAGCTCTCCAGGAACAGGGTTGGAGTGAAAGCCTGGATGGTAGCTCTCCAGGAACAGGGTTGGAGTGAAAACCTACAGGAGGGTGGCTCTCCAGGAACAGGGTTGGAGTGAACACCTACAGGAGGGTAGCTCTCCAGGAACAGAGTTGGAGTGAAAACCTACAGAAGGGTAGCTCTCCAGGAACAGGGTTGGAGTGAAAACCCGGATGGTAGCTCTCCAGGAACAGGGTTGGAGTGAAAACCTACAGGAGGGTAGCCCTCCAGGAACAGGGTTGGAGTGAACACCTACAGGAGGGTAGCTCTCCAGGAACAGGGTTGGAGTGAAAACCTACAGAAGGGTAGCTCTCCAGGAACAGGGTTGGAGTGAAAACCTACAGGAGGGTAGCTCTCCAGGAACAGGGTTGGAGTGAACACCTACAGGAGGGTAGCTCTCCAGGAACAGGGTTGGAGTTAACCTACAGGAGGGTATCTCTCCAGGAACAGGGTTGGAGTGAAAACCTACAGGAGGGTAGCTCTCCAGGAACTGGTTGGAGTGAAAACCCGGATGGTAGCTCTCCAGGAACAGGGTTGGAGTGAAAACCTACAGGAGGGTAGCTCTCCAGGAACAGGGTTGGAGTGAAAACCCGGATGGTAGCTCTCCAGGAACAGGGTTGGAGTGAAAACCCGGATGGTAGCTCTCCAGGAACAGGGTTGGAGTGAAAACCTACAGGAGGGTGGCTCTCCAGGAACAGGGTTGGAGTGAAAACCTACAGGAGGGTAGCTCTCCAGGAACAGGGTTGGAGTGAACACCTACAGGAGGGTATCTCTCCAGGAACAGGGTTGGAGTGAAAACCTACAGGAGGGTAGCTCTCCAGGAACAGGGTTGGAGTGAACACCTACAGGAGGGTAGCTCTCCAGGAACAGGGTTGGAGTGAAAACCCGGATGGTAGCTCTCCAGGAACAGGGTTGGAGTGAAAACCCGGATGGTAGCTCTCCAGGAACAGGGTTGGAGTGAAAACCCGGATGGTAGCTCTCCAGGAACAGGGTTGGAGTGAAAACCCGGATGGTAGCTCTCCAGGAACTGAGTTGGAGTGAAAACCCGGATGGTAGCTCTCCAGGAACAGGGTTGGAGTGAAAACCCGGATGGTAGCTCTCCAGGAACAGGGTTGGAGTGAACACCTACAGGAGGGTAGCTCTCCAGGAACAGGGTTGGATTGAAAACCCGGAGTGTAGATCTCCAGGAACAGGGTCAACATTAACACAGTAATCATCTGCGAGTTTACTCCTCTGGTCCTCTTATTGAGAGGAATGGACAGTGTAATGAAGGTAAACAGGCAAAAGGCCACACGGGCACACACACACACACACACACACACACACACACACACACACACACACACACACACACATACACACACACACACACACACACACACACACACACACACACACACACACACACACACACACACACACACACACACACACACACACACACACACACACACACACACACACACACACACACACTTTCTCACCTCCATGGCTTCATCATAATTAGGCACCAGACCTTCTCTCTGGATTAAATCACAGCTCTGCATTCATTCTAATCAGAGTGTGTAGCCAGCCTTGACCAGTGGGCCTCAAGGGGAGGGAGGTTGAGAATAGGAGGCATTTACCCGACAGTGAGAATAGGAGGCATAGCCTGTGCAGGTTAAAATACCTCTATGCAGCAGAATCATAAAGGTCAGACTATCTTTTCAGGTTTAAAAATTGCGTTCTGATGCCCTGCAGAGAGAGAGAGAGTAAGAGAGAGAGAGAGAGAAAGAGAGAGATGGAAAGGGGAAAGGGGGATACCTAGTCAGTTGTACAACTGAAATGTGTTTTCTTCATTTAATCCATAACCTCTGAATCAGAGAGGAAGAGAGAGAGAGGAGGAGAGAGAGAGGGAGTAAGAGAGAGAGGAGAGAGAAAGAGAGGAAGTTAGAGAAAGTAAGAGAGAGAGAGGGAGTAAGAGAGAGAGAGAGAGAGAGGGAGAGAGAGGAGAAAGAGAGAAAGAAAGCGAGAGAGACAACTATGACAACATAACCAACAAAAACAGGTCACATATCCTGCAGCTCTGTCGCATGCTTGGTATTTACATAGTCAATGGAAGACTTCGTAGGGACTCCAACGGTAGGTACACCTACAGCTCATCTCTTTGCAGTAGTACTGTAGTCTACTTTATCACTGACCTCTACCCAGAGTCTCTCAGAGTGTTCACAGTCAGCCCACTGACACCCCTATCAGGTCACAGCAAAATCACAGTCTACTTGAACAGAGCAATAATCAATCATGAGGCATCAAAGCCAAAGGAATTGAATACTGTTAAGAAATGCTATAGATGGAAAGAAAGTAGTGTGGATACCTACCAACAAACAATTAGGCAACAACAAATTCCATCCCTTCTAGACAACTTCCTGGACAAAACGTTCCACAGTAATAGTGAAGGTGTAAACTTGGCAGTAGAAAACCTAAACAGTATATTTGACCTCTCAGCTTACCTATCAAAAACCGAAGAAAATGAACAACAATGACAAATGGTTTGATGAAGAATGCAAAAACCTAAGAAAGAAATTGAGAAACCTGTCCAACCAAAACATAGAGACCCAGAAAACCTGAGCCTACGCCTTCACTATGGTGAATCACTAAAACAATACAGAAATACCCTACGGAAAAAGAAGGAACAGCACGTCACAAATCAGCTCAATGTAATTGAAGAATCCATAGACTCGAACCACTTCGGGTGAAAAACACCAAACAAACAACAACACAAATAGTTAGCTATCCAAAACAGAGATGTATCTCCAATGTATCTCCAATTTGTTTGGCCCTATAACAAACAAACAGCAAAAACATTTACATGATCAAATACAAATCTTAGAATCAACTATTAAAGACTACTAGAACACAGTGGATTCTCCAATTACATTGAATGAACTACAGGACAAAACAAAAACTCTCCAACCCAAAAAGGCCTGTGGTTTGATGGTATCCTCAATGAAATTATTAAATATACAGACAACAAATTCTAATTCAAATCAAATCAAATCAAATCAAATTTTATTTGTCACATACACATGGTTAGCAGATGTTAATGCGAGTGTAGCGAAATGCTTGTGCTTCTAGTTCCGACAATGCAGTAATAACCAACAAGTAATCTAACCTAACAATTCCACAACTACTACCTTATACACACAAGTGTAAAGGGATAAAGAATATGTACATAAAGATATATGAATGAGTGATGGTACAGAACGGCATAGGCAAGATGCAGTAGATGGTATAGAGTACAGTATATACATATGAGATGAGTAATGTAGGGTATGTAAACATAAAGTGGCATAGTTTAAAGTGGCTAGTGATACATGTATTACATAGAGATGGCAAGATGCAGTAGATGATATAGAGTACAGTATATACATATACATATGAGATGAGTAATGTAGGGTATGTAAACATTATATTAAGTGGCATTGTTTAAAGTGGCTAGTGGTACATTTTTACATAATTTCCATCAATTCCCATTATTAAAGTGGCTGGAGTTGAGTCAGTATGTTGGCAGCGGCCGCTAAATGTTAGTGGTGGCTGTTTAACAGTCTGATGGCCTTGAGATAGAAGCTGTTTTTCAGTCTCTCGGTCCCTGCTTTGATGCACCTGTACTGACCTCGCCTTCTGGATGATAGCGGGGTGAACAGGCAGTGGCTTGGGTGGTTGTTGTCCTTGATGATCTTTATGGCCTTCCTGTGACATCGGGTGGTGTAGGTGTCCTGGAGGGCAGGTAGTTTGCCCCCGGTGATGCGTTGTGCAGACCTCACTACCCTCTGGAGAGCCTTACGGTTGTGGGCGGAGCAGTTGCCGTACCAGGCGGTGATACAGCCCGACAGGATGCTCTCGATTGTGCATCTGTAGAAGTTTGTGGGTGCTTTTGGTGACAAGCCGAATTTCTTCAGCCTCCTGAGGTTGAAGAGGCGCTGCTGCGCCTTCTTCACAACGCTGTCTGTGTGGGTGGACCAATTCAGTTTGTCCGTGATGTGTACACCGAGGAACTTAAAACTTTACACCTTCTCCACTACTGACCCGTCGATGTGGATAGGGGGGTGCTCCCTCTGCTGTTTCCTGAAGTCCACAATCATCTCCTTTGTTTTGTTGACGTTGAGTGTGAGGTTATTTTCCTGACACCACACTCCGAGGGCCCTCACCTTCTCCCTGTAGGCCGTCTCGTCGTTGTTGGTAATCAAGCCTACCACTGTAGTGTCATCCGCAAACTTGATGATTGAGTTGGAGGCGTGCATGGCCACGCAGTCGTGGGTGAACAGTGAGTACAGGAGAAGGCTCAGAACGCACCCTTGTGGGGCCCCAGTGTTGAGGATCAGCGGGGTGGAGATGTTGTTACCTACCCTCACCACCTGGGGGCGGCCCGTCAGGAAGTCCAGGACCCAGTTGCACAGGGCGGGGTCGAGACCCAGGGTCTCGAGCTTGATGACGAGTTTGGAGGGTACTATGGTGTTAAATGCTGAGCTGTAGTCGATGAACAGCATTCTCACATAGGTATTCCTCTTGTCCAGATGGGTTAGGGCAGTGTGCAGTGTATTTGCGATTGCGTCGTCTGTGGACCTATTGGGTCGGTAAGCAAATTGGAGTGGGTCTAGGGTGTCCGGTAGGGTGTAGGTGATATGGTCCTTGACTAGTCTCTCAAAGCACTTCATGATGACGGAAGTGAGTGCTACGGGGCGGAAGTCGTTTAGCTCAGTTACCTTAGCTTTCTTGGGAACAGGAACAATGGTTGCCCTCTTGAAGCATGTGGGAACAGCAGACTGGGATAAGGATTGATTGAATATGCCCGTAAACACACCAGCCAGCTGGTCTGCGCATGCTCTGAGGACGCGGCTCGGAATGCCGTCTGGGCCTGCAGCCTTGCGAGGGTTAACACGTTTAAATGTTTTACTCACCTCGGCTGCAGTGAAGGAGAGCCCGCAGGTTTTGGTAGCGGGCCGTGTCAGTGGCACTGTATTGTCCTCAAAGCGAGCAAAAAAGTTATTAAGCCTGTCTGGGAGCAAGACATCCTGGTCCGCGACGGGGCTGGTTTTCTTTTTGTAATCCGTGATTGACTGTAGACCCTGCCACATACCTCTTGTGTCTGAGCTGTTGAATTGCGACTCTATTTTGTCTCTGTACTGGGACTTAGCTAGTTTGATTGCCTTGCGGAGAGAATAGCTACACTGTTTGTATTCGGTCATGTTTCCGGTCACCTTGCTCTGGTTAAAAGCAGTGGTTCGCGCTTTCAGTTTCACGCGAATGCTGCCGTCAATCCACGGTTTCTGGTTTGGGAATGTTTTAATCGTTGCTGTGGGTACGACATCGTCAATGCACTTTCTAATGAACTCGCTCACCGAATCAGCATATTCGTCAATGTTGTTGTTGGACGCAATGCGGAACATATTCCAATCCGCGTGATCGAAGCAGTCTTGAAGCGTGGAATCAGATTGGTCGGACCAGCGTTGAACAGACCTGAGCGAGGGAGCTTGTTGTTTTAGTTTCTGTTTGTAGGCTGTAAGCAACAAAATGGAGTTGTGGTCAGCTTTTCCGAAAGGAGGGCGGGGGAGGGCCTTATATGCGTCGCGGAAATTAGTGTAACAATGATCCAAGGTTTTACCAGCCCTGGTAGCACAATCGATATGCTGATAGAATTTAGGGAGTTTTGTTTTCAGATTGGCCTTGTTAAAATCCCCAGCTACGATGAATGCAGCCTAATTGGCAATACTTAAATTATTTAACATCATCCATAGCATCTTCCCCAATATATGGAACCAAGGACCGATCACCCCAATCCACAAAAGTGGAGACAAATTTGACCCTAATAACTACCGTGGGATATGCGTCAACAGCAACCTTGTGAAAATCCTCTTCATTATCATTAACAGTAGACTCGTACATTTCCTCAATGAAAACAATGTACTGAGCAAATGTCAAATTGGCTTTTTACCAAATTACCGTACAACAGACCACGTATTCACCCTGCACACCCTAATTGACAAACAAACAAACAAACCAAAACAAAGGCAAAATCTTCTTCTCATGCTTTGTTGATTTCAAAGAAACGTTTGACTCAATTTGGCATCAGGGTCTGCTATACAAATTGATGGAAAGTGGTGTTGTGGGAAAAAACATACGACATTATAAAATCCATGTACACAAAAACACAATTAGACCCAACCAAATCATGAGAAAACAAAAAGATAATTACTTGACACATTTGAAAGAATTAACAAAAAAATAGAGCAAAGTAGAATGCTATTTGGCCCTAAACAGAGAGTACACAGTGGCAGAATACCTGACCACTGTGACTGACCCAAACTTAAGGACAGCTTTAACTATGTACAGACTCAGTGAGCATAGCCTTGCTATTGAGAAAGGCCGCCGTAGGCAGACAAGGCTCTCAAGAGAAGACAGGCTATGTGCACACTGCACACAAGTGGAAACTGAGCTGCACTTCCTAACCTCCTGCCCAATGTATGACCATATTTCCCTCAGATTACACAGACACACAAAGAATTAGAAAACAAACCCAATTTGAATAAACTCCCATATCTACTGGGTTAAATACCACAGTGTGCCATCACAGCAGCAAGATTTGTGACCTGTTGCCACAAGAAAAGGGCAACCAGTGAAGAACAAACACCATTGTAAATACAACCCATATTTACATTTAATTATTTTCCCTTTTGTACTTTAACTATTTGCACATAATTTGACATTTGCAATGTCTTTATTCTTTTGGAACTTTTGTGAGTGTAATGTTTACTGTTAATTTTTATAGTTTATTTCACTTTTGTTTATCTAGTTCACTTGCTTTGGCAATGTTAACATATGTTTCCCATACCAACAAAGTCGTTAAATTGAAATTGAATTAAATTGAATTGAGAGAGATTGATAGATAAAGAGAACGAGAGAGGAAGAGAAGAGAAAGAGAGAGGAAGAGAAAGAGAGGAAGAGAGAGGAGGAGAAAGAGAGGAAGAGGTGGAGAGAAATAGACACATGATGGTAGACATTTGGATGACTGAGTCGCTGTGACAGTTGGAGAAATAGACACATGATGGTAGACATTTGGATGACTGAGCCGCTGTGGCAGTGGGAGAAATAGACACATGATGGTAGACATTTGGATGACTGAGCCGCTGTGACAGTGGGGGAAATAGAGGGAATTTCCAGTTGTGTGAATTGGAGAGAGAGGACTTGAGAGTAGTGTAGAGGAAGCACAGCTAACAGAGGTCAGAGGTCGTGTGGGACAGGTATCTGGAGTGGCGGATCCAAAGTGTTGTCGCTGCTGCCCGTTGCCACGCTGCTTGGTCCGAGTTAGGTGGGTGGTTCTGTAACGGCAGTCTAAGTCGTCCTCCTCATCGGACGAGGAGAGGCGAGAAGGATCGGAGGACCAATGTGCAGCGTGGTAAGTTTCCATGATTTAATATACACGAAAAACAAGACACTATACAAAATAACAAACGAACTAACCGTCACAGTCCCGTGTGGCACAAACACTGACACAGGAAACAACCACCCACAAAATCCCAACACAAAACAAGCCACCTATGTATGATTCTCAATCAGGGACAACGATTGACAGCTGCCTCTGATTGAGAACCATATTAGGCTGAACACAGAAACAGACAAACTAGACACACAACATAGAATGCCCACCCAGCTCACGTCCTGACCAACACTAAAACAAGCAAAACACATAAGAACTATGGTCAGGACGTGACAACACTGCGGCGTGGAGAGGGGTGTCCATTTAACCACTATAGATAGTAGTGGAGAGAGGTGTCCATTTAACCACTATAGATAGTAGTGGAGAGGGGTGTCCATTTAACCACTATAGATAGTAGTGAAGAGAGGTGTACATTTAACCACCATAGATAGTAGTGGAGAGAGGTGTCCATTTAACCACTATAGATAGTAGTGGAGAGAGGTGTCCATTTAACCACTATAGATAGTAGTGGAGAGGGGTGTCCATTTAACCACCATAGATAGTAATGGAGAGAGGTGTCCATTTAACCACTATAGATAGTAGTGGAGTGAGGTGTCCATTTAACCACCATAGATAGTAATGGAGAGAGGTGTCCATTTAACCACTATAGATAGTAGTGGAGAGAGGTGTCCATTTCACCACCAGAGATAGTAGTGGAGAGAGGTGTCCATTTAACCACCATAGATAGTAGTGGAGAGAGGTGTCCATTTAACCACCATAGATAGTAATGGAGAGAGGTGTCCATTTAACCACCATAGATAGTAGTGAAGAGAAGGGTCCATTTCACCACTATATATAGTAGTGGAGAGAGGTGTCCATTTCACCACCATAGATAGTAGTGGAGAGAGGTGTCCATTTAACAACCATAGATAGTAGTGGAGAGAGGTGTCCATTTCACCACCAGAGATAGTAGTGGAGAGAGGTGTCCATTTAACCACTATAGATGGTAGTGGAGAGAGGTGTCCATTTCACCACTATAGATAGTAATGGAGAGGTGTCCATTTCACCACCATTGATAGTAGTGGAGAGAGGTGTCCATTTAACCACCATAGATAGTAGTGGAGAGAGGTTAGATTACTTGTTGGTTATTACTGCATTGTCGGAACTAGAAGCACAAGCATTTCGCTACACTCGCATTAACATCTGCCAACCATGTGTATGTGACAAATAAAATTTGATTTGATTTGATTTTTTCACCACCATTGATAGTAGGCTACTTGGAGAGCGCTGTCCATTTCACCACCATAGATAGTGGGCTACTTGGCTGTTTATTCACGTTAGCCCTTTAAGTGCTAGCCGTTAACCCCCCTCCGCTGCGAGAATCTCACACACTGCATTCACCTCAGAAGGCTCACAAGCCTCCGCAACCATCTTCCCATTCAAAATTAAGCCCCTTTCATACTCTAGCCAGGGTAATTTCAACACTTGAAAAATGAAGGAGAATCAGTTGAAAGGATTAATCAGAATGTGAGCGGCGTGGAGCGTAGCTTTAGAAGAGGCTTTATGAGGTGGATCAATGCGGCAGAACCCAGGCGGAAGTCAGCTCTGCATAGTCTTTCCTCAGGAAAATAAATAAAACATATTATTCTCTCAAAGAAGACAATTTCACACAAAGTGTCTGTGGTGAACTCTTCACAACCCCTGTCAGCATCTCTCTCTCTCTCTCTCTCTATATATATATATCTCATTCTCCCTCCCCCTCTCTCCCTTTCTCTTTCCCTCCCTCATTCTCTCTCTCTCTCTCTCCCTCCCCTCTCTCTCCCTCATTCTCCCTCTCTCTCTCTCTCTCCCTCTCCCTCTCTCTCTCTCCCTCATTCTCCCTCTCTCTCTCCCTCTCTCTCTCTCTCCCTCTCTCTCCGTCTCTCTATCCCGCCCCCTCTCTCTCTCTCCCTCTCCCTCTCCCTCCCCCTCTCTCTCTCCCTCATTCTCTCCCCCTCTCTCTCTCCCTCTCTCCCACTGTTCCTAGGCCATCATTGAAAATAAGAACTTGCCTAAAAATGATAGTCCCACTAAGCGCAAACCAGATAAGATGGCGTATTGCTGCAGAATGCTGTGGTAGCCATGCTGGTTCAGTGTGCCTTGAATTCTAAATAAATCACAGACAGTGTCACCAGCAAAGCACCATCACACCTCCTCCTTCATGGTGGAAACCACACATGCGGAGATTATCTGTTCTCCTACGCTGTGTCTCACAAAGACACAGCAGTTGGAACCAAAAATTGTAGGAAAGATTTCCACCGGTCTAATTTTCATTGCTTGTGTTTCTTGGACCATGCACATTTTCTTCTTATTGGTGTCCTTTAGTAGTGGTTTCTTTGCAGCAATTTGACCATTAAGGCCTGATTCACGCAGTCTCCTCTGAACAGTTGATATTGAGATGCGTCTGTTACTTGAACTCTGTGAAGCATTTATTTGGGCTGTAATTTCTGAGGCTGGTAACTCTAATGAACGTATCCTCTGCAGCAGAGGTAACTCTGGGTCTTCCTTTCCTGTGGGGGTCCTCAAGAGAGCCAGTTTCATCACAGCTCTTGAAGGTTTTTGCGACTGCAGTTGAAGAAACTTTAAAAGTTCTTTAAATTTTCCTCATAGACCTTCATGTCTAAAATCATGATGGACTGTCATTTCTCTTTGCTTATTTGAGCTGTTATTGCCATAATATGGACTTGGTCTTTAACCAAATAGGACTATCTTCTGTATTCCACCCCTCCTGTACCTTGTCACAACACAACTGATTGGTTCAAACGCATGAAGAAGGAAAGAAATTCGACAAATTAACTTTTAAGGCACACCTGTTAATTGAAAAGCATTCCATGAAGCTGGTTGAGAGAATGCCAAGAGTGTGCAAAGCTGTCATCAAGGCAAAGGGTGGCTACTTTGAAGAATTTCAAACATAAAATATATATTGTTTTGTTTAACACGTTTTTGTTTACTACATGATTCCATATGTGTTATCTCATAGTTTTGATGTCTTCACTATTATTCTGTAGAAAATAGTCAAAATAAAGACAAACCGTTGAATGAGTAGGTGTGTCCAAACTTTTGACTGGTACTGTACGTATATGTATGTAGTTCGTTGTTCTTTCTTGTTTGTGTTTCTTTTCTGGATGTTCTTGTCACGTTACTGTCTATCTAGGGACAGTACTGAAGATGAATGTGAGCTAATGTGTTAGGGTGAAAGGGCGTCTTGCTGTTGTAAATTGAAATGTGTCGATGTTATTGCATCTTTACCTACTCAATAATAGAGTAGGGGCAGATGCACGTTAATAATAAACAAATTAAAAATAATAATACTGTAAAATATTATTATAAAAAAACAACTGCTAATATATAAAACTGTTTATCGTAATAACTTTGCTCAGAATGAATATTCAACCCTGTAGTTAGGGATTGGTGCAACTTGGTGCAAATCAATAAAGTAAGATTATGTCAACTACATCTTATGGATCAGCGCCACCATGGAAAAGTTAGATATTTACATTTTTAGCAGACACTCATATCCAGAGCCACTTATAGTAGCAATTACGGTTAAATGCCTTGATCAAGGGCACGTCGATAGATTCTTCACCTAGTCTGCTCGGGGATTCGAACCAGCAACCTTTCGGTGACTGGCCAAACGCACTTAACCTCCAGGCTACCTGCCACCAAAATTTCGGTAAGCATAACTGAGCTGTTGGATGTGGAAATGTGAACTTTAGGTGTGATTCAGACTTTAGTGAAGCTGTGTCCAATGATGCTTCCGGAATCGTGGTTTGTCAGAAGCCTACCTACCTAACTTCCTTCCTTCCTACCTACCTACCTCTACCTACCAAACACATTTGTGCAAACACTCACACCCACACCCACACCCATTGTTGGAAATGGACCTGTAAGTAAGCATTTTCACCGGTTGTTTACAAAGCATGTGACAAATAAAATTGAATTTGAAAATAAATAAAAAATATTTCAATGTCATATGCTGAACATTATGTTGAATTGACCTCAGCTTTATGTTTTTCTCCCCAAAATACTTTCTTTACCTCCAAGACACTGGGTCATAAATCTGGCTCTCGGCAACTAGGTTTGATACCATGGGACCTAGCAGGACTAGAAAATGACTGCTTCCCTCTCTCTCACTCTTTTAACTCTGGACCCGAAGGAGGGAGAAGCACGTCCATCTCCAGCAGGCCCGACCACAGGCCCTGGACCTTTGCCTTTAATGGACAGAACTGGTAACTTATAAGTTAGGGGGGGAAAGTACATTTTAGGGAATAGTACCTGTTTGGTTGAGAGGGACGAGGCAAAGGGAACAGCAAATAAATCAGGCTGCACAGCCGATTACTGTAAATTGAGATATCATGTGATTTACCTCAACAAAAAAGAAGAAGAAACTGTACTATGAAACAACAATATATTATATAAAGGATTATAGTAAAAAGCTTTGGAGCAATTTAAATGATATTTTGTGCAAAAAGGGTGAACTCAGCTACATCCTTCATTGAATCAGATGGCTCATTCATCACAAAACCCACTGCCAACTACTAGATTAGGAAATGTAGGCATGACATGCCAACAACAAACGCTGAACCTACACATCCATGTATAACAGACCAAATTATAAAAGACAACCACTGTCATTTTGAATTCCGTAAAGTGAGTGTGGAAGAGATGAAAAAAACGTAGGTGTTATGGCTTTACATCCTCTGCTGTATTGTGGATTGAGAGTTACCTGTCTAACAGAACACAGAGAGTGTTCTTTAATGGAAGCCTCTCCAACATAATCCAGGTAGAGTCAGGCATACCCCAGGGCAGCTGTCTAGGCCCGCTGCTTTTTGTTTATTTTTTACTAATGACCTGCCACTGGCTCTGAGTAAAGCCTGTGTGTTTATGTACGCTGATGACTCAACACTGTACACATCAGCTACCACAGCAATTGAAATCACTGCAACACTTACCGGGTAGAACCACCAACACCATGGACTCTACCGGGTAGAACCATCCAACACCATGGACTCTACCGGGTAGAACCACCAACACCATGGACTCTACCGGGTAGAACCACCAACACCATGGACTCTACCAGGTAGAACCAGCAACACCATGGACTCTACCGGGTAGAACCATCCAACACCATGGACTCTACCGGGTAGAACCACCAACACCATGGACTCTACCAGGTAGAACCACCAACACCATGGACTCTACCAGGTAGAACCATCCAACACCATGGACTCTACCGGGTAGAACCATCCAACACCATGGACTCTACCGGGTAGAACCATCCAACACCATGGACTCTACCGGGTAGAACCACCAACACCATGGACTCTACCGGGTAGAACCACCAACACCATGGACTCTACCAGGTAGAACCATCCAACATCATGGACTCTACCGGGTAGAACCATCCAACACCATGGACTCTACCAGATAGAATCATCCAACACCATGGACTCTACCAGGTAGAACCACCACCATGGACTCTACCGGGTAGAACCACCAACACCATGGACTCTACCGGGTAGAACCACCAACACCATGGACTCTACCAGGTAGAACCACCAACACCATGGACTCTACCGGGTAGAACCATCCAACACCATGGACTCTACCATGTAGAACCACCAACACCATGGACTCTACCAGGTAGAACCACCAACACCATGGACTCTACCAGGTAGAACCAGCAACATCATGGACTCTACCGGGTAGAACCACCAACACCATGGACTCTACCAGGTAGAACCATCCAACACCATGGACTCTACCAGGTAGAACCACCAACACCATGGACTCTACCGGGTAGAACCACCAACACCATGGACTCTACCATGTAGAACCACCAACACCATGGACTCTACCGGGTAGAACCACCAACACCATGGACTCTACCAGGTAGAACCACCAACACCATGGACTCTACCAGGTAGAACCAGCAACACCATGGACTCTACCGGGTAGAACCACCAACACCATGGACTCTACCAGGTAGAACCAGCAACATCATGGACTCTACCGGGTAGAACCATCCAACACCATGGACTCTACCAGGTAGAACCACCAACACCATGGACTCTACCAGGTAGAACCACCAACACCATGGACTCTACCATGTAGAACCACCAACACCATGGACTCTACCATGTAGAACCATCCAACACCATGGACTCTACCATGTAGAACCACCAACACCATGGACTCTACCAGGTAGAACCAGCAACATCATGGACTCTACCGGGTAGAACCACCAACACCATGGACTCTACCAGATAGAACCACCAACACCATGGACTCTACCAGGTAGAACCAGCAACATCATGGACTCTACCGGGTAGAACCACCAACACCATGGACTCTACCAGGTAGAACCACCAACACCATGGACTCTACCAGGTAGAACCAGCAACACCATGGACTCTACCAGGTAGAACCACCAACACCATGGACTCTACCGGGTAGAACCACCACCACCATGGGCTCTACCAGATAGAATCACCAACACCATGGACTCTACCAGGTAGAACCACCAACACCATGGACTCTACCAGGTAGAACCACCAACACCATGGACTCTACCAGGTAGAACCACCACCATGGACTCTACCGGGTAGAACCACCAACACCATGGACTCTACCGGGTAGAACCACCACCATGGACTCTACCGGGTAGAACCACCACCATGGACTCTACCGGGTAGAACCACCAACACCATGGACTCTACCGGGTAGAACCACCAACACCATGGACTCTACCAGATAGAACCACCACCATGGACTCTACCAGGTAGAACCACCAACACCATGGACTCTACCGGGTAGAACCAGCAACATCATGGACTCTACCAGGTAGAACCAGCAACATCATGGACTCTACCGGGTAGAACCACCAACACCATGGACTCTACCAGGTAGAACCAGCAACACCATGGACTCTACCAGGTAGAACCAGCAACATCATGGACTCTACCAGGTAGAACCACCAACATCATGGACTCTACCGGGTAGAACCACCAACACCATGGACTCTACCAGGTAGAACCACCAACACCATGGACTCTACCAGGTAGAACCACCACCATGGACTCTACCGGGTAGAACCACCAACATCATGGACTCTACCGGGTAGAACCACCAACACCATGGACTCTACCAGGTAGAACCACCACCATGGACTCTACCAGGTAGAACCAGCAACATCATGGACTCTACCGGGTAGAACCACCAACACCATGGACTCTACCAGGTAGAACCAGCAACATCATGGACTCTACCGGGTAGAACCAGCAACATCATGGACTCTACCAGGTAGAACCACCAACACCATGGACTCTACCATGTAGAACCATCCAACACCATGGACTCTACCGGGTAGAACCACCAACACCATGGACTCTACCATGTAGAACCATCCAACACCATGGACTCTACCGGGTAGAACCACCAACACCATGGACTCTACCATGTAGAACCATCCAACACCATGGACTCTACCGGGTAGAACCACCAACACCATGGACTCTACCAGGTAGAACCACCAACACCATGGACTCTACCATGTAGAACCATCCAACACCATGGACTCTACCGGGTAGAACCACCAACACCATGGACTCTACCGGGTAGAACCACCAACACCATGGACTCTACCAGGTAGAACCACCACCATGGACTCTACCAGGAGAGGATTAACCACCTTCTCTTCTCCACACAATGACAGACCATACAAACATCACCTGCGTTGTCAAGTGTGGATCCTTGACTATTGTGTATTTCTACAAATATGGCATTTTTTTTGTAAAATAAAGGGCTGATGCTATTTACTGTTGAGGCATTCAACAATGAGTGGCGTTGAGTGGATTGAGTGGAAAACTGGAGCAGGCCTTGCTTAAAATATCTGGGGTGGGTTTTATTTGTTCTAGCCAATAGGATCACGCTCACAGGAGTCAGAAGTCCATGGTAGACTTTAAACAACTCAACTGTCAATTCCTCCATGTTGATAGAGGTAATGAGTTTGATTGAGCAATGTTGTCATGGTAACAGACGTCCTGCTTTACCGGGAACATCTTTTGTCGGACCAGAGACGCGTGCGGCCCATAATATTCCGGAACGCAACCGTGACAGGATGTATAAATGTGAGACATCCGGTTGGCGTTTCCTCTCACTACCAAATATGGTAGTGAAATCGATTTCCAAATATGGTAGTGAGAGGAAGCCCAGTGAACGGCAGTGGGAGAAGATTGAGCTAGATGGATTTTGGCCGATATGCTATGCTAATTTTCTCATAGAGGAAACATTTGATCTCCATACAGTTTTCTGTTTCCAAAACTAGAATCTATAACAGAGTGCACTACGTTTGGTAGACATGACTTACCTAATGGTTTATAGAGATTATTTTGTTTAGGACGAGTGCACTAGATAGTGGGCGTTTTTCTAATGATCGTCATGCATATTCACTAAGGCACAAATGGTCTTCCTCCTCTTCTTGGCGGTAGCTAGCTTGTCCCTAGTAGATATTTAGCTGGCTAGCTAATTCACAAAAATAAAAATCGTACTTGGCTTGAATAGCTAGAAATCGATTTCTTTGCAAGTTTTCCCACTACTAGTACTCCTACTATGAATCAACTTTTTTTCACGAAACATATGTCATCAATAAATACCTTGTTTACTGTAAAATGGAAGGGAGGAAAATCCTTGTTCCAGTTTCCAACAGACGTTGAAAGGTATGTAAACAAATAATGAGAAGATGCATTTGGAGTAATTATTGCATGGTGAGGCACACGTCGTTGGCTGTGTAATCAGTAGTGTGCTGTATCCATGACTACCCATCGAATCAATCACCAAAGCAATGATCTCTGATAGGTAAAACATGCTAGCTACCAGTAATGAAACAAATCTATAGCTGGGTTTAACACAACTAGCATGAGGCAGCATGTCACGTTCCTGACCTTATTTCCTTTGTTTAGTCTTTATTTAGTTGGTCAGGACGTGAGCTGGGTGGGTATATTCTATGTCCTGTGTTTCTATGTTTAGGTTTGTCTTATTGGCCTGATATGGTTCTCAATCAGAGGCAGGTGTTTTGCGTTGTCTCTGATTGGGAACCATATTTAGGTAGCCTGTTTTTCACTGTTGGTTTTGTGGGTGATTGTTTCCTGTGTCAGTGTTTGTGCCACCCGGGACAGTTTTGGTTTAGATTTACTTTTGTTATTTTGTATTGTGTCTTGTTCAGTTTAATATATTAAAACGATGGACACTTACTACGCTGCGTCTTGGTCCGATCCCTGCTACACCTCCTCTTCAGACGAAGAGGAGGAAATCTGCCGTTACACAGCATGGCTAGCTAACATTAGTTTACCAATGTGCCCAGCCATATTACATCCAAGGCCATCCAAGGGTATGCTGCACAATCAATAGAAACCATCATTTGTGACACTGGGTCATTGCAAAGTAATTTATCGAGTTTTAGAACACCATTAAGTACCTTTTAAATGATGGTAGATGTCTATAAAACATTATATAGACAACGACTTATGTTCTGTTGTCCTATGTACAGATTAAGTAAGAATAACAAAAAAATATAGTCTACTATAATTATATGCATCTTCAGAAAATAGACAAAACTCAAAAGGTTGTAGATTTATTAAATGCCTGTTAACATGGTGAGAAATATAGAACATATGGAAATCATGAAAGTAGTGCATTTAATCACAACCTGGAAGAACAAATTGAGCATGCATCCCCTCACTAGGAAAATGGTACAAAAGAATGAAAGATATACACCATATGTAGCATTAGAGCAGAGCTTCAACACATTAGGTTTCAGAGGGCAGCAACTGAACATGTTTCATAGGACAGGATAATGTCTGGGTCTTTATTGTGATGTTTTATAGGACAGGATAAAGTGTGGGTCTTTATTGTAATGTTTCATAGATAAGGATAAAGTGTGGGTCTTTATTGTAATGTTTCATAGGAGAGGACAAAGTGTGGGTCTTTATTGTGATGTTTCATAGGACAGGATAAAGTGTGGGTCTTTATTGTGATGTTTCATAGGACAGGATAAAGTGTGGGTCTTTATTGTGATGTTTCATAGGACAGGATAAAGTGTGGGTCTTTATTGTAATGTTTCATAGGACAGGATAAAGTGTGGGTCTTTATTGTAATGTTTCATAGATGAGGATAAAGTGTGGGTCTTTATTGTGATGTTTCACAGGACAGGACAAAGTGTGGGTCTTTATTGTGATGTTTCATAGGATAAAGTGTGGGTCTTTATTGTGATGTTTCATAGGACAGGATAATGTGTGGGACTTTATTGTGATGTTTCATAGGACAGGATAATGTGTGGGTCTTTATTGTGATGTTTCATAGAACAGGATAAAGTGTGGGTCTTTATTGTGATGTTTCATAGGACAGGATAAAGTGTGGGTCTTTATTGTGATGTTTCATAGAACAGGATAAAGTGTGGGTCTTTATTGTGATGTTTCATAGGACAGGATAAAGTGTGGGTCTTTATTGTGATGTTTCATATGACAGGATAAAGTGTGGGTCTTTATTGTGATGTTTCATAGGACAGGATAAAGTGTGGGTCTTTATTGTGATGTTTCATAGGACAGGATAAAGTGTGGGTCTTTATTGTGATGTTTCATAGAACAGGATAAAGTGTGGGTCTTTATTGTGATGTTTCATAGGACAGGATAAAGTGTGGGTCTTTATTGTGATGTTTCATATGACAGGATAAAGTGTGGGTCTTTATTCTATAATATGTTCTCTGTTATTGGGGGTGTTGCTGATCAGGCAATGGTTGTTAAGGTGGTGTCTCACAAAGAAGAGTGTCCGTTTTGATTGAAGAGAAGGAGAGTGACGTAGACCCCAGAAGTCTGCAGACTACAGGGATGAGTCCATGTACACTACTAACTATAGCACGACACGATTAGTAAGAATGTAAGGTCCTGATTTGGGTACTGGTCACTGCCTTTCTTATGACTTCTGGAGTCTACATCACACTCCTCTTACACATGCAGAGAAAAAAAACGACGGGCTGCTGTTTAAATTAACGGTAGAGTACACTTTTTTTTATCGGGGTGAATAACAGGGATAGAGGACATAGCCATAAACTACAGTGCCTTGCAAAACTATTCATCCCCCTTGGCAGTTTTCCTATTTTGTTGAATTTCAACATGTAATTTACATTTATTTTTATTTGGACTTCATGCAATGGACATACACAAAATAGTCCAAATTGGTGAAGTAAAATTATCTTCAAAAACTATTATTTTTTTAAATGGAAAAGTGGTGCGTGCGTATTGTATTCACCCCCTTTGCTATGAAGGCCCTAAATAAGATCTGGTGCAACCAATTACCTTCAGAAATCACATAATTAGTTTAATAATGTCCACCCGTGTGCAAAGTGTCACATGATCTGTCACATAATCTCAGTATTTATACAACTGTTCTGAAAGGCCCCAGAGTCTGCAACACCACTAAGCAAGGGGCACCACCAAGCAAGCAGCATCATGATGACCAAGGAGCTCTCCAATCAGGTCAGGGACAACATTGTGGAGAAGTACCAATTAGGGTTGGGTTATAAAAATCAGAAATGTTGAACATCCCACGGAGCACCATTAAATGCATTATTAAAAAATAGAAATAATATGGCACCACAACAAACCTGCCAAGAGAGGGCCGCCTACCAAAACTGACGGATCAGGCAAGGAGGGTATTAATCAGAGAGAAATCAAAGAGACCAAAGATAACCCTGAAGAAGATGCAAATCTCCACAGCGGAGATTGGAGTATCTGTCCATAGGACCACGTTAAGCTGTACACTCCACAGAGCTGGGCTTTACGGAGAGTGGCCAGAAAAAAACAAGCAAACACGTTTGGTGTTCGCCAGAAGGCATGTGGGAGACTCCCCAAACATATGGAAGAAGGTACTTTGGCCAGATGAGGCTAAAATTGAGCTTTTTGGCCATCAAGGAAAACGCTATGTCAGGCGCAAACCCAACACCTCGCATCACCCCGAGAACACCATCCCCACAGTGAAGCATGGTGGTGGCAGCATCATGCTGTGGGGATGTTTTTCATTGGCAGGGACTGCGTAACTGGTCAGAATTGAAGGAATTATGGATGGCGCTAAATACAGGGAAATTCTTGAGGGAAACCTGTTTCAGTCTTCCAGAGATTTGAGACTGGGACGGAAGTTCACCTTTCAGCAGTAGAATGACCCTAAGCATACTGCTAAAGCAACACTTGAGTGGTTTAAGGGGAAACAATTAAATGTCTTGGAATGGCCTAATCAAAGCCCTGGTGTACAGCAAACTTGAAGGAGCTGGAGCAGTTTTGCCTTGAATAATTGGCAAAATCCCAGTGGCTAGATGTGCCAGGCTTATAGAGACACACCCCAAGAGACTTAATAGCTGTAATTGCTGCAAAATGTGGCTCTACAAAGTTTTGACCTTGGGGGGTGAATAGTTATGCACGCTCAAGTTTTCTGTTTTTGTTGTCTTATTTCTTGTTTGTTTCACAATAAAAAATATTTTGCATCTTCCAAGTGGTAGGCATGTTGTGTAAATCAAATGATACAAACCCCCGAAAAAAACTATTTTATTTCCAGGTTGTAAGGCAACAAAATAGGAAAAATGCCAAGGGGGTGAATACTTTCGCAAGCCACTGTAGTATCTACAAACTACAATATACTACCACAGATGTTATAGCAACCACTACACTACTAAATGAACTACTATAAAACAGGAGACCTTAAGCATAGACCAACATCCAGCTGAATTCAATAAAATGTGAGATTAAACCTTACACACTTTTGTAATTACTCAGAAGGAAGATATGGCTGAGAAAGATCAGGCGTAGGGACATCAGTCTGCAGAAGTCCTTTGAGGACCTGAAGAACGGGGTGTTATGCTGTGTGCGAAGTGCACTTTAAAAGAGTGTTGTATTCTGATTATTGACTATCTTTGTCAGTAAAAATAAATTTCAGTCAAATTATACTTTACTGGTAAAAAAAATGTATTTCAACAGGGTTCACGTAAGACACTGTCCTCCAAGGCAGTACCTACCCCACCCCCTCAATCTGCAACAGATGCACGGTGTTGAAGAAAAATAAGTAAGCCTACCACAAAGTTCGTAGCAATTAAAGATGCATTGTTATTGTTTTATATCAACAGGTTTAAAGTTTTGAATTGGTTATTTTTGAAGGAGAGGACGGGGAAGCAGATGTAGGAGTAACCCTAACCCAAACCCTAACCCTAAACCCCACTTTGAAGAGTGGTCCTCTCCTTCACTCTAGACCCAGCTCCAGCAGAGGAAGCAGCAGATGCTGAATTTAGTTCAGGTGGTCTGCAGGAGGTTGTCTCACAGGTGACAGGTGGCAGGAGGCTTCCTCACAAGCACACAGGAGGAGGCTCTGGTGACAAAGGTGGCGGAAGGAGTCGTCCTCACGAGCATACAGGAGGAGGCTCAGGTGACAGAGGTGGCGAAGGAGTCGTCCTCGCGAGCATACAAGAGGAAATGCAAGACTAAAAACCACCAAAAACAAGTACGTCGTCATCTTATAGATTGGAATAACAAAAATGGAGGACATAATGGACTGAACATCTGATAGATCAATAAACGCGACTTTGAAAAACCCATTTCGACACTTGATCCCACCACCTCCGCTCACTCGCCTCCTATTGGAAATGACAGGATGTGGTCTATCTTAGTAGAACATCTTTGGTAGAGGCCATCGTTCGGGTCCTGGATGTGACGGAATATGTTGGGTGGAGGAGGGGGTGTACTATAGGACTATCATGCGGGGGTCTCCGGGAGAACATGGGAGGAAGAGTTGCCCCCTAGTTTAGCTATGATAGGCCACTAGGTTTGGGGGTTGGGGGAAAGTTAGCCAACGTTAGCTAGTAACCAGATACATCATTTATTATTTTGCGCATCCTTCCTAACCCTCCTGTTAGCTCGTGTTTAGAAGGCGTTAAACGTGGTTGTGTGTGTGTGTGTGTGTGTGTGTGTGTGTGTGTGTGTGTGTGTGTGTGTGTGTGTGTGTGTGTGTGTGTGTGTGTGTGTGTGTGTGTGGAAACACGTTCGTGTGGACATCAGAGAAGGAGAACTAAGGCACTATTCAAATGTCTTTATTGTGGTGCCAAGGTACTCTTATCTTATTGGAACTGACCCTGTATATAGTATGGTATTAACTGACCCTGTATATAGTATGGTATTAACTGACCCTGTATATAGTATGGTATTAACTGACCCTGTATATAGTATGGTATTAACTGACCCTGTATATAGTATAGTATTAACTGACCCTGTATATAGTATGGTATTAACTGACCCTGTATATAGTATGGTATTAACTGACCCTGTATATAGTATGGTATTGAACTGACCCTGTATATAGTATGGTATTAACTGACCCTGTATATAGTATGGTATTAACTGACCCTGTATATAGTATGGTATTAACTGACCCTGTATATAGTATGGTATTGAACTGACCCTGTATATAGTATGGTATTAACTGACCCTGTATATAGTATGGTATTAACTGACCCTGTATATAGTATGGTATTAACTGACCCTGTATATAGTATGGTATTGAACTGACCCTGTATATAGTATGGTATTAACTGACCCTGTATATAGTATGGTATTGACCTGACCCTGTATATAGTATGGTATTAACTGACCCTGTATATAGTATAGTATTGAACTGACCCTGTATATAGTATGGTATTAACTGACCCTGTATATAGTATGGTATTGACCTGACCCTGTATATAGTATGGTATTGAACTGACCCTGTATATAGTATGGTATTAACTGACCCTGTATATAGTATGGTATTAACTGACCCTGTATATAGTATGGTATTAACTGACCCTGTATATAGTATGGTATTGAACTGACCCTGTATATAGTATGGTATTGAACTGACCCTGTATATAGTATGGTATTAACTGACCCTGTATATAGTATGGTATTAACTGACCCTGTATATAGTATGGTATTAACTGACCCTTTATATAGTATGGTATTGACCTGACCCTGTATATAGTATGGTATTAACTGACCCTGTATATAGTATGGTATTGAACTGACCCTGTATATAGTATGGTATTGAACTGACCCTGTATATAGTATGGTATTGACCTGACCCTGTATATAGTATGGTATTAACTGACCCTGTATATAGTATGGTATTGAACTGACCCTGTATATAGTATGGTATTGAACTGACCCTGTATATAGTATGGTATTAACTGACCCTGTATATAGTATGGTATTGAACTGACCCTGTATATAGTATGGTATTAACTGACCCTGTATATAGTATGGTATTAATATTAACTGACCCTGTATATAGTATGGTATTAACTGACCCTGTATATAGTATGGTATTGGAACTGACCCTGTATATAGTATGGTATTAACTGACCCTGTATATAGTATGGTATTAACTGACCCTGTATATAGTATGGTATTGGAACTGACCCTGTATATAGTATGGTATTGGAACTGACCCTGTATATAGTATGGTATTGGACCTGACCCTGTATATAGTATGGTATTAACTGACCCTGTATATACTATGGTATTGGACCTGACCCTGTATATAGTATGGTATTAACTGACCCTGTATAGTATGGTATTAACTGACCCTGTATATAGTATGGTATTAACTGACCCTGTATATAGTGTGGTATTAACTGACCCTGTATATAGTATGGTATTGAACTGACCCTGTATATAGTATGTATTGAACTGACCCTGTATATAGTATGGTATTAACTGACCCTGTATATAGTATGGTATTAACTGACCCTGTATATAGTATGGTATTAACTGACCCTGTATATAGTATGGTATTGAACTGACCCTGTATATAGTATGGTATTAACTGACCCTGTATATAGTATGGTATTGAACTGACCCTGTATATAGTATGGTATTAACTGACCCTGTATATAGTATAGTATTAACTGACCCTGTATATAGTATGGTATTAACTGACCCTGTATATAGTATGGTATTAACTGACCCTGTATATAGTATGGTATTGAACTGACCCTGTATATAGTATGGTATTAACTGACCCTGTATATAGTATGGTATTAACTGACCCTGTATATAGTATGGTATTAACTGACCCTGTATATAGTATGGTATTGAACTGACCCTGTATATAGTATGGTATTAACTGACCCTGTATATAGTATGGTATTAACTGACCCTGTATATAGTATGGTATTAACTGACCCTGTATATAGTATGGTATTGAACTGACCCTGTATATAGTATGGTATTAACTGACCCTGTATATAGTATGGTATTGACCTGACCCTGTATATAGTATGGTATTAACTGACCCTGTATATAGTATAGTATTGAACTGACCCTGTATATAGTATGGTATTAACTGACCCTGTATATAGTATGGTATTGACCTGACCCTGTATATAGTATGGTATTGAACTGACCCTGTATATAGTATGGTATTAACTGACCCTGTATATAGTATGGTATTAACTGACCCTGTATATAGTATGGTATTAACTGACCCTGTATATAGTATGGTATTGAACTGACCCTGTATATAGTATGGTATTGAACTGACCCTGTATATAGTATGGTATTAACTGACCCTGTATATAGTATGGTATTAACTGACCCTGTATATAGTATGGTATTAACTGACCCGTTATATAGTATGGTATTGACCTGACCCTGTATATAGTATGGTATTAACTGACCCTGTATATAGTATGGTATTGAACTGACCCTGTATATAGTATGGTATTGAACTGACCCTGTATATAGTATGGTATTGACCTGACCCTGTATATAGTATGGTATTAACTGACCCTGTATATAGTATGGTATTGAACTGACCCTGTATATAGTATGGTATTGAACTGACCCTGTATATAGTATGGTATTAACTGACCCTGTATATAGTATGGTATTGAACTGACCCTGTATATAGTATGGTATTAACTGACCCTGTATATAGTATGGTATTAATATTAACTGACCCTGTATATAGTATGGTATTAACTGACCCTGTATATAGTATGGTATTGGAACTGACCCTGTATATAGTATGGTATTAACTGACCCTGTATATAGTATGGTATTAACTGACCCTGTATATAGTATGGTATTGGAACTGACCCTGTATATAGTATGGTATTGGAACTGACCCTGTATATAGTATGGTATTGGACCTGACCCTGTATATAGTATGGTATTAACTGACCCTGTATATACTATGGTATTGGACCTGACCCTGTATATAGTATGGTATTAACTGACCCTGTATAGTATGGTATTAACTGACCCTGTATATAGTATGGTATTAACTGACCCTGTATATAGTGTGGTATTAACTGACCCTGTATATAGTATGGTATTGAACTGACCCTGTATATAGTATGTATTGAACTGACCCTGTATATAGTATGGTATTAACTGACCCTGTATATAGTATGGTATTGAACTGACCCTGTATATAGTATGGTATTGAACTGACCCTGTATATAGTATGGTATTAACTGACCCTGTATATAGTATGGTATTAACTGACCCTGTATATAGTATGGTATTAACTGACCCTGTATATAGTATGGTATTAACTGACCCTGTATATAGTATGGTATTGACCTGACCCTGTATATAGTATGGTATTAACTGACCCTGTATATAGTATGGTATTGAACTGACCCTGTATATATTATGGTATTAACTGACCCTTTATATAGTATGGTATTAACTGACCCTGTATATAGTATGGTATTAACTGACCCTGTATATAGTATGGTATTGAACTGACCCTGTATATAGTATGGTATTGAACTGACCCTGTATATAGTATGGTATTAACTGACCCTGTATATAGTATGGTATTGAACTGACCCTGTATATAGTATGGTATTGAACTGACCCTGTATATAGTATGGTATTAACTGACCCTGTATATAGTATGGTATTAACTGACCCTGTATATAGTATGGTATTGGAACTCACCCTGTATATAGTATGGTATTAACTGACCCTGTATATAGTATGGTATTAACTGACCCTGTATATAGTATGGTATTAACTGACCCTGTATATAGTATGGTATTGACCTGACCCTGTATATAGTATGGTATTAACTGACCCTGTATATAGTATGGTATTGAACTGACCCTGTATATAGTATGGTATTGAACTGACCCTGTGTATAGTATGGTATTGAGCTGACCCTGTATATAGTATGGTATTGGAATTGACCCTGTATATAGTATGGTTTTGAACTGACCCTGTATATAGTATGGTATTGAACTGACCCTGTATATAGTATGGTATTAACTGACCCTGTATATAGTATGGTATTGAACTGACCCTGCATATAGTATGGTATTAACTGACCCTGTATATAGTATGGTATTAATATTAACTGACCCTGTATATAGTATGGTATTAACTGACCCTGTATATAGTATGGTATTGGAACTGACCCTGTATATAGTATGGTATTGAACTGACCCTGTATATAGTATGGTATTGAACTGACCCTGTATATAGTATGGTATTAACTGACCCTGTATATAGTATGGTATTGGAACTGACCCTGTATATAGTATGGTATTAACTGACCCTGTATATAGTATGGTATTGGACCTGACCCTGTACATAGTATGGTATTAACTGACCCTGTATATAGTATGGTATTTACTGACCCTGTATATATTATGGTATTAACTGACCCTGTATATAGTTTGGTATTAACTGACCCTGTATATAGTATGGTATTAACTGACCCTGTATATAGTATGGTATTAACTGACCCTGTATATAGTATGGTATTGAACTGACCCTGTATATAGTATGGTATTGACCTGACCCTGTATATAGTATGGTATTGAACTGACCCTGTATATAGTATGGTATTAACTGACCCTGTATATAGTATGGTATTAACTGACCCTGTATATAGTATGGTATTAACTGACCCTGTATATAGTATGGTATTGAACTGACCCTGTATATAGTATGGTATTGAACTGACCCTGTATATAGTATGGTATTAACTGACCCTGTATATAGTATGGTATTAACTGACCCTGTATATAGTATGGTATTAACTGACCCTGTATATAGTATGGTATTAACTGACCCTTTATATAGTATGGTATTGACCTGACCCTGTATATAGTATGGTATTAACTGACCCTGTATATAGTATGGTATTGAACTGACCCTGTATATAGTATGGTATTGAACTGACCCTGTATATAGTATGGTATTGAGCTGACCCTGTATATAATATGGTATTGGAACTGACCCTGTATATAGTATGGTATTGAACTGACCCTGTATATAGTATGGTATTGAACTGACCCTGTATATAGTATGGTATTAACTGACCCTGTATATAGTATGGTATTGAACTGACCCTGTATATAGTATGGTATTAACTGACCCTGTATATAGTATGGTATTAATATTAACTGACCCTGTATATAGTATGGTATTAACTGACCCTGTATATAGTATGGTATTGGAACTGACCCTGTATATAGTATGGTATTGAACTGACCCTGTATATAGTATGGTATTAACTGACCCTGTATATAGTATGGTATTAACTGACCCTGTATATAGTATGGTATTGGAACTGACCCTGTATATAGTATGGTATTAACTGACCCTGTATATAGTATGGTATTGGAACTGACCCTGTATATAGTATGGTATTGGACCTGACCCTGTATATAGTATGGTATTAACTGACCCTGTATATACTATGGTATTGGACCTGACCCTGTATATAGTATGGTATTAACTGACCCTGTATATAGTATGGTATTAACTGACCCTGTATATAGTATGGTATTAACTGACCCTGTATATAGTGTGGTATTAACTGACCCTGTATATAGTATGGTATTGAACTGACCCTGTATATAGTATGGTATTGAACTGACCCTGTATATAGTATGGTATTAACTGACCCTGTATATAGTATGGTATTGAACTGACCCTGTATATAGTATGGTATTGAACTGACCCTGTATATAGTATGGTATTAACTGACCCTGTATATAGTATGGTATTAACTGACCCTGTATATAGTATGGTATTAACTGACCCTGTATATAGTATGGTATTAACTGACCCTGTATATAGTATGGTATTGACCTGACCCTGTATATAGTATGGTATTAACTGACCCTGTATATAGTATGGTATTGAACTGACCCAGTATATATTATGGTATTAACTGACCCTTTATATAGTATGGTATTAACTGACCCTGTATATAGTATGGTATTAACTGACCCTGTATATAGTATGGTATTGAACTGACCCTGTATATAGTATGGTATTGAACTGACCCTGTATATAGTATGGTATTAACTGACCCTGTATATAGTATGGTATTGAACTGACCCTGTATATAGTATGGTATTGAACTGACCCTGTATATAGTATGGTATTAACTGACCCTGTATATAGTATGGTATTGGAACTCACCCTGTATATAGTATGGTATTAACTGACCCTGTATATAGTATGGTATTAACTGACCCTGTATATAGTATGGTATTAACTGACCCTGTATATAGTATGGTATTAACTGGCCCTGTATATAGTATGGTATTAACTGACCCTGTATATAGTATGGTATTAACTGACCCTGTATATAGTATGGTATTGACCTGACCCTGTATATAGTATGGTATTAACTGACCCTGTATATAGTATGGTATTGAACTGACCCTGTATATAGTATGGTATTAAACTGACCCTGTGTATAGTATGGTATTGAGCTGACCCTGTATATAGTATGGTATTGGAATTGACCCTGTATATAGTATGGTATTGAACTGACCCTGTATATAGTATGGTATTGAACTGACCCTGTATATAGTATGGTATTAACTGACCCTGTATATAGTATGGTATTGAACTGACCCTGCATATAGTATGGTATTAACTGACCCTGTATATAGTATGGTATTAATATTAACTGACCCTGTATATAGTATGGTATTAACTGACCCTGTATATAGTATGGTATTGGAACTGACCCTGTATATAGTATGGTATTGAACTGACCCTGTATATAGTATGGTATTAACTGACCCTGTATATAGTATGGTATTAACTGACCCTGTATATAGTATGGTATTGGAACTGACCCTGTATATAGTATGGTATTAACTGACCCTGTATATAGTATGGTATTGGACCTGACCCTGTACATAGTATGGTATTAACTGACCCTGTATATAGTATGGTATTAACTGACCCTGTATATATTATGGTATTAACTGACCCTGTATATAGTTTGGTATTAACTGACCCTGTATATAGTATGGTATTAACTGACCCTGTATATAGTATGGTATTAACTGACCCTGTATATAGTATAGTATTGAACTGACCCTGTATATAGTATGGTATTGAACTGACCCTGTATATAGTATGGTATTAACTGACCCTGTATAGTATGGTATTGAACTGACCCTGTATATAGTATGGTATTGAACTGACCCTGTATATAGTATGGTATTAACTGACCCTGTATATAGTATGGCATTAACTGACCCTGTATATAGTATGGTATTAACTGACCCTGTATATAGTATGGTATTAACTGACCCTGTATATAGTATGGTATTGACCTCACCCTGTATATAGTATGGTATTAACTGACCCTGTATATAGTATGGAATTGAACTGACCCTGTATATATTATGGTATTAACTGACCCTGTATATAATATGGTATTAACTGACCCTGTATATAGTATGGTATTAACTGACCCTGTATATAGTATGGTATTAACTGACCCTGTATATAGTATGGTATTGAAATGACCCTGTGTATAGTATGGTATTAACTGACCCTGTATATAGTATGGTATTGAACTGACCCTGTATATAATATAGTATTGGAACTGACCCTGTATATAGTATGGTATGAACTGACCCTGTATATAGTATGGTATTAACTGACCCTGTATATAGTATGGTATTAACTGACCCTGTATATAGTATGGTATTAACTGACCCTGTATATAGTATGGTATTAACTGACCCTGTATATAGTATGGTATTAACTGACCCTGTATATAGTATGGTATTGGAACTGACCCTGTATATAGTATGGTATTGAACTGACCCTGTATATAGTATGGTATTAACTGACCCTGTATATAGTATGGTATTAACTGACCCTGTATATAGTATGGTATTGGAACTGACCCTGTATATAGTATGGTATTAACTGACCCTGTATATAGTATGGTATTGGACCTGACCCTGTACATAGTATGGTATTAACTGACCCTGTATATAGTATGGTATTAACTGACCCTGTATATAGTATGGTATTAACTGACCCTGTATATAGTGTGGTATTAACTGACCCTGTATATAGTATGGTATTAACTGACCCTGTATATAGTATGGTATTAACTGACCCTGTATATAGTATGGTATTGAACTGACCCTGTATATAGTATGGTATTGAACTGACCCTGTATATAGTATGGTATTAACTGACCCTGTATATAGTATGGTATTGAACTGACCCTGTATATAGTATGGTATTGAACTGACCCTGTATATAGTATGGTATTAACTGACCCTGTATATAGTATGGTATTAACTGACCCTGTATATAGTATGGTATTAACTGACCCTGTATATAGTATGGTATTAACTGACCCTGTATATAGTATGGTATTGACCTGACCCTGTATATAGTATGGTATTAACTGACCCTGTATATAGTATGGTATTGAACTGACCCTGTATATATTATGGTATTAACTGACCCTGTATATTTTATGGTATTAACTGACCCTGTATATAGTATGGTATTAACTGACCCTGTATATAGTATGGTATTAACTGACCCTGTATATAGTATGGTATTAACTGACCCTGTATATAGTATGGTATTAACTGACCCTGTATATAGTATGGTATTAACTGACCCTGTATATAGTATGGTATTAACTGACCCTGTATATAGTATGGTATTAACTGACCCTGTATATATTATGGTATTAACTGACCCTGTATATAGTATGGTATTAACTGACCCTGTATATAGTATGGTATTAACTGACCCTGTATATAGTATGGTATTAACTGACCCTGTATATAGTATGGTATTAACTGACCCTGTATATAGTATGGTATTAACTGACCCTGTATATAGTATGGTATTAACTGACCCTGTATATAGTATGGTATTAACTGACCCTGTATATAGTATGGTATTAACTGACCCTGTATATAGTATGGTATTAACTGACCCTGTATATAGTATGGTATTAACTGACCCTGTATATAGTATGGTATTAACTGACCCTGTATATAGTATGGTATTGAACTGACCCTGTATATAGTATGGTATTAACTGACCCTGTATATAGTATGGTATTATCTGACCCTGTATATAGTATGGTATTAACTGACCCTGTATATAGTATGGTATTAACTGACCCTGTATATAGTATGGTATTAACTGACCCTGTATATAGTATGGTATTGAACTGACCCTGTATATAGTATGGTATTGAACTGACCCTGTATATAGTATGGTATTAACTGACCCTGTATATAGTATGGTATTAACTGACCCTGTATATAATATGGTATTAACTGACCCTGTATATAGTATGGTATTAACTGACCCTGTATATAGTATGGTATTAACTGACCCTGTATATAGTATGGTATTAACTGACCCTGTATATAGTATGGTATTAACTGACCCTGTATATAGTATGGTATTAACTGACCCTGTATATAGTATGGTATTAACTGACCCTGTATATAGTATGGTATAACTGACCCTGTATATAGTATGGTATTAACTGACCCTGTATATAGTATGGTATTAACTGACCCTGTATATAGTATGTATTAACTGACCCTGTATATAGTATGGTATTGAACTGACCCTGTATATAGTATGGTATTAACTGACCCTGTATATAGTATGGTATTATCTGACCCTGTATATAGTATGGTATTAACTGACCCTGTATATAGTATGGTATTAACTGACCCTGTATATAGTATGGTATTAACTGACCCTGTATATAGTATGGTATTGAACTGACCCTGTATATAGTATGGTATTGAACTGACCCTGTATATAGTATGGTATTAACTGACCCTGTATATAGTATGGTATTGAACTGACCCTGTATATAGTATGGTATTAACTGACCCTGTATATAGTATGGTATTGAACTGACCCTGTATATAGTATGGTATTAACTGACCCTGTATATAGTATGGTATTAACTGACCCTGTATATAGTATGGTATTAACTGACCCTGTATATAGTATGGTATTAACTGACCCTGTATATAGTATGGTATTAACTGACCCTGTATATAGTATGGTATTAACTGACCCTGTATATAGTATGGTATTAACTGACCCTGTTAATAGTATGGTATTAACTGACCCTGTATATAGTATGGTATTAACTGACCCTGTATATAGTATGGTATTGAACTGACCCTGTATATAGTATGGTATTAACTGACCCTGTATATAGTATGGTATTAATTGACCCTGTATATAGTATGGTATTAACTGACCCTGTATATAGTATGGTATTGAACTGACCCTGTATATAGTATGGTATTAACTGACCCTGTATATAGTATGGTATTGAACTGACCCTGTATATAGTATAGTATTAACTGACCCTGTATATAGTATGGTATTAACTGACCCTGTATTAAGTATGGTATTAACTGACCCTGTATATAGTATGGTATAACTGACCCTGTATATAGTATGGTATTAACTGACCCTGTATATAGTATGGTATTAACTGACCCTGTATATAGTATGGTATTAACTGACCCTGTATATAGTATGGTATTGAACTGACCCTGTATATAGTATGGTATTAACTGACCCTGTATATAGTATGGTATTATCTGACCCTGTATATAGTATGGTATTAACTGACCCTGTATATAGTATGGTATTAACTGACCCTGTATATAGTATGGTATTAACTGACCCTGTATATAGTATGGTATTGAACTGACCCTGTATATAGTATGGTATTGAACTGACCCTGTATATAGTATGGTATTAACTGACCCTGTATATAGTATGGTATTGAACTGACCCTGTATATAGTATGGTATTAACTGACCCTGTATATAGTATGGTATTGAACTGACCCTGTATATAGTATGGTATTAACTGACCCTGTATATAGTATGGTATTAACTGACCCTGTATATAGTATGGTATTAACTGACCCTGTATATAGTATGGTATTAACTGACCCTGTATATAGTATGGTATTAACTGACCCTGTATATAGTATGGTATTAACTGACCCTGTATATAGTATGGTATTAACTGACCCTGTTAATAGTATGGTATTAACTGACCCTGTATATAGTATGGTATTAACTGACCCTGTATATAGTATGGTATTGAACTGACCCTGTATATAGTATGGTATTAACTGACCCTGTATATAGTATGGTATTGAACTGACCCTGTATATAGTATAGTATTAACTGACTCTGTATATAGTATGGTATTAACTGACCCTGTATATAGTATGGTATTAACTGACCCTGTATATAGTATGGTATTAACTGACCCTGTATATAGTATGGTATTAACTGACCCTGTATATAGTATGGTATTGAACTGACCCTGTATATAGTATAGTATTAACTGACTCTGTATATAGTATGGTATTAACTGACCCTGTATATAGTATGGTATTAACTGACCCTGTATATAGTATGGTATTAACTGACCCTGTATATAGTATGGTATTAACTGACCCTGTATATAGTATGGTATTAACTGACCCTGTATATAGCTTTTTACTTTCTTATGCCCTTCTTATTTTTTGTGTTTTTGTTCTGTTTGTTCTGTTATTTTTAGGGTCAACATGAATATTGATTACTACATTGTTAACTTTGGAAGAAAGTAATTTCACTGTGCTTGTGCACATGAAACTGTGTTTTATTTATTTAACATTTATTTAACCAAGAAATCCAAATGAGGTCAATTGATCTCTTTCCTTGTTGTCTGTTAAGTTCCCCAGTTTCTGTTTTGGGTTTGTATGTTTCAGGAAATGGCTTTCAGGATTCGAAGCAGCTGATTGGTCGGCCCCATCGACGAGTGGAGCTCTGACCCCTCCCTCTCGTTAGGGGATACAGCTGTCTGCAATTACCGACTCCTGCAGCTCCTTTGTTAGGAGAGCTTCTTGGATGTGCTGTGTTGGTTGTTGCTCAGAGACAGGTTTTGTAAAGTATTTTGTAGCTGGTCCTGCTGAGGTATGTGTATGCCAAAAGGACTGTGTTTGTGATGATTGAAATTGTTCACTTTAAGTGAGTAATTATTCTGTTTTTGTTCCCAGGGGGGAAGGGGAAGGCACCTTGGGAGTGTTTAGGCAAGAGGCCGGCGGGCATACATATACCCGTAGTATGTACACTGTCTATGCACACTAGGTAAGACCTGGGCGGACCACCCCATGTATTTTGGTTAGCGCGCCAGGTGGCATTAAGAATAGGTAAGTAGTGGGTAGGAGAGGGGGCTGTAACTTGTACTTTCTTTGCTTTGGTTCCGTCCAGCCCCTTTTCCCCAAATGACTGTGTGAAGGAAGAATAAATTCCCTGTTAACGGTAATATTCTCTGCCTCTGTCATCCTTACCCGCACCTACAATCACATACCTCTTTAACTCCACCTACAGTCCCATACCTCTTTACCTCCACCTACAGTCCCATACCTCTTTACCTCCACCTACAGTCCCATACCTCTTTAACTCCACCTACAGTCCCATACCTCTTTACCTCCACCTAGTCCCATACCTCTTTACCTCCACCTACAGTCCCATACCTCTTTACCTCCACCTACAGTCCCATACCTCTTTACCTCCACCTACAGTCCCATACCTCTTTACCTCCACCTACAATCACATACCTCTTTACCTCCACCTACAGTCACATACCTCTTTACCTCCACCTACAATCCCATACCTCTTTACCTCCACCTACAAGCCCATACCTCTTTACCTCCACCTACAATCCCATACCTCTTTACCTCCACCTGCAGTCCCATACCTCTTTACCTCCACCTACAGTCCCATACCTCTTTACCTCCACCTACAATCACATACCTCTTTACCTCCACCTACAGTCCCATACCTCTTTACCTCCACCTACAATCACATACCTCTTTCCCTCCACCTACAGTCCCATACCTCTTTACCTCCACCTACAGTCCCATACCTCTTTACCTCCACCTACAGTCCCATACCTCTTTACTTCCACCTACAGTCCCATACCTCTTTACCTCCACCTACAGTCACATACCTCTTTACCTCCACCTACAATCACATACCTCTTTACCTCCACCTACAGTCACATACCTCTTTACCTCCACCTACAGTCCCATACCTCTTTACCTCCACCTACAATCACATACCTCTTTACCTCCACCTACAGTCCCATAGCTCTCTTTCACTCCACCTACAGTCACATATGCTCAAATGTAGTGCAGTATATAAGGAATAGGATGGCGCAGTCCAAGCTTTCTGGCACAGCCCAAAGCTTCCAGAATGTATGTACAGTGTGTTACCTGTGTGCATGGAGCGACGCCAGACCCGTGAGATTGCTAGAGATGCTGCGGGGGCCTAAATCGATTGGAGACTTCACCCTGCAGTGTGACAACCAGGGACAATACACCCCTCAGCAGTGGCCGGGCTCTGCAGGTTACCACACACACATACGCTGGAAATGTAACAAACTATTAACATTTCGTGTGTGATTATTGTATTTCCAACACTTTTTTTTTTACTTTTCTGGTAAGTTTCTGTTGTGTGGACAGAAGATCCCTGGTACTGAGTCCACCAGACACTGCTCACAAACTGTGAGAGGACAGGTAGGATGTGTTTGTGATTATATTTGTGTGCATTTATACACTCACTGTACAAAACATTAAGAAAATATGCTCATTCTATGACAGACTGACCAGGTGAAAGCTTATGAACGGTTATTGATGTCAATTGTTAAATCCACTTCAATCAGTGTATATGAAGGGGTGACAGCTTAAAGAATATATTTTTTTTTAACCTCAAGACAATTGAGACATGTATTGTGGATGTGTGCCAACCAAAGGGCAAGACAAAAGATTTAAGTGCCTTTTAACGGGTTATGATATTAGATGCCAGGCACACTGGTTTGAGTGTCAAGAACTGCAACGCTTCTGGATTTATCACACTCAAGACATCTGTAGAACTTGATACAACTGTGGGAAGCATTGGAGTCAACATGGGCCAGCATCCCTGTGGAACGCTTTCGACACCTTGTAGAGTCCACGCCCCGACGAATTGAGGCTATTCGAAGACGAAAAGGGAGTGCAACTCAATATTAGGAAGGTGTTCTTAATGTTTTGTCAGTCATTGTATGCATATTTCTCACTATTTTTAAGAAAGCAAAGATGCAAAAAATAAATGAATCTTTGTTAAGGGCAAATAATTGCATCTTGTTATATTTACCCGTTTTATCACCCATTTGCACAAAATACTAGGCTACTGCCTGCTTACAATGCAATACTTCAACCATAGCAAATTGTGCATTCGCATGAAGCTAAGAACATTCTCACACCAAGTTACATTTCTATAAATGGCAACATGCATGTTTTGGAATATACTGTATTTTGTACGATCACAACATTTATAAATGAAGTTCCAGGAGAGAAGAGTTAGATGATACCTTCTCCATTAGACACCTATAATGGCAGCAGACGAGAGAGGAGAAAGGTGGATTTATGTCAATCTTTAAAGTTTGACAAAGATCCTTTTCCTAGCACAGAGAACTGGGGAATGTGTGAAAATAAAACACATTACCTATTGCCCTAACTTCAATATCAAGCAGTCATAAAATGTTACATGTTTATTATGAAATGTTCAGAGGTGGGACCAAGTCATTGTTTTACAAGTAAGTCTCAAGTCAAGACAGGCAAGTCCCAAGTCTCAAGTCAAGACAGGCAAGTCCCAAGTCAAGTCTCAAGTCAAGACAGGCAAGTCCGAGTCAAGACCATCAAGTGTCAAGTCCTAAACAAGTCAATGTGCTCTTCACCAAATGTAATACCATTTCATATTTAACGAGTAATAGTATATTACATTTATGCAAATTATGAATGCTTTTTAAAAATATATTTATTACTTTCCAAATAAACGTTATATTTCCATTGAAATACATGGGTAGCCATGAGCCAGACATCAATATGACAAAAACAAAATATTCTAGTGTTCTCTCTCTCCAGATATACTCGACACCTAAAACAATCCTAAAGTTACAATCATTTATTAAAAGGTACATCTAAACAACTGATACTGAACTTCAAGTAGGCCTACAGTTTGAACACTGGCCTGAATGTCCTAGAAAAAAAAATACAGATCCCAAAGATGGGAGATAAAACCTGAACATGGAGGCTATGTGTGTGTGTGTGTGTAATGCATAAACAGTTAAAAAAAATTATCTTATCTCCGGACCCTATGATGCATTGCATTTGCAAAAGACCAAATTCGATAAAAGTCTATCAGTCATTTGTGCACGATGAGGCCGCAGTATGATGCCACCATGGCTGAAGACACGTTCCACCGGAGCACTGGAGGCAGGCACTGCCAAGACCCTGATGGCCACTCGGGACAGTGAAGGAAGAGCCTTCCTGTTCATTGCCCAGAACAAGAGGGCATTCTGTCCTTCGCATATGTCAAGGTAGTGACTTAGCTGTAGTGCTGGAGTGGTCCCAACAGCTTTCTTCTGCCTCTTACAGTATGCTGCAAACAGCCCTTCTTCTTGTCCAAGACTATGGTCCTCTCGCTCTTCCTCATCAACAAGAGGCACAGCTTGCTCAGTCCCTGCAGCATCTTGCAGAATCAGTTCTGGCAGAACATGTGAAAGCATAGCAGAAACAAAAAGGCCGGTATTAGAGTATTGGTGATGTAGTGGGTTAAATTGAAAAAGTATTATTGTTGCAGTCAATTGGATTAAATGAGAAAAAGTTACATTAAATTCAATAATATTTACCTTTCACTCTTTGTGCCACCTCCTCCTTGACTTCCTCCTTGACCAGCACATGGTGCTCCACCCACATCAGAGAAAAAGCCGGATCCAAGGCAGCTGCTTTGAGGTAGACTGGATCTGAAAAGGGGGCAGTGATTCCATCTTGTTTCCTGGCCATTTTCACATTGATGAAGATTCCAAGAAATCTTTTGTTCAGGGATGCCTGGAGACTTCTGACCAGGCCGCTCAGGAAATGGACTTGAGGCTTCCGCTGCTCCAGGTGGTGATTCAGGGACAGGACGGAGGGAACAACAGAACTGATTGTGACTATCTTCTCCCCCTGTGTCATATCTGTTGCTTCTCCAAATGGCTTCAGGATGTCCACCAACTCCTTCAACTTATTCCACTCCTGTACTGTGAACAACAACTCCTTGTGCCCAGCCTTTTCAAGAACATGACTGAGCTTTCGATGGTCACATTGGATAACTGCCTTCACTTGTCTCAGTGTTGAGTTCCATCTTGTGTTGACAGCAGCAGGGATCCCTCTTTCCCCAAATTCAGCCTCAAACACCTCTTTGAGTGTTGTGTTTGTATGCAGCAGTGAGCTGATTTTTGATAACTTTGAAAGAGAAGGAGTCATCACTTTTGTTTCTTTCAAGCCGTCTCCCACCACCAGCTGGAGAGTGTGGGCAAAACACTGCAAGCGCTGTTTTGTTGTTCCAATAGCAGCATCCACTATTTGCTGGTCTTCCGGGGTTAGGTCATTCCAGAGCTCTGGGTCATCAAGGTGATCTTCGTCATGTACTTCATCTTCTTGTTCAATGGGGAAGCACACAGTGAATGCTTTTCTCATGTTGGCAGCATTGTCACTAATGATATAGTCCAATTTATCTTTAATGCTGTACTCACCACATATGGCCTCAAATTGCTCACAGATTCTTTCGGCCATGTGTGGGCCTTTGAAGCGGTCACAAGCCAAGAGATTGGACTTGAGCTGTAATCTCTCTCCATCTTTCTCCATACAGTGCACAGTGACACCAAGGAACCCCCTCATCTTTCGGTCGGACCAAATGTCCACTGTGACTGAAACATGGTCTGTGTTGCTCAACTGAGTTTTCAGTTTTGAACGTCTCTTTGTAGCAAGGTTCTCTACTTTTGATGTCAATGTTCTGCGACACACTGGGCTGTACTTACTGTCAACCACTGACAGGAAGTGACGAAAACTCTTGTTTTCCACAATAGACAGAGGCAAGTTGCAATCGATAACCAGGTCGGACAGTATTGCATTGTTGATTGCGTTCTGCTGTGGATGATTCATGCTGTACTTCCCTACACGGGTCTCCATGAACTGTGAGATTGGAGACTGTTGTGGTTCACTTGTGGCACTTTTGTTCATCTGGTATTGTTCAAATCTGTAAGCATATAAAAAGATAATTGAGCGGGGCAGTAGCACAATCTTGCCTGGTCTCAATCTTGGGTGCAATGATCACGTTCCCGCACTGACTGACTGTGTGGAGGCTCATTGATTTAATGTTACGTTAGCCTACATGCTATACTAGCAAAGTTATATATAGCTGTCGGCTATATTAGCCACGACTTACCGTTCTTTGTGCAGCTTCAAATGTCGAACAAAGTTGGAAGTTGTTGCGCCTCCATCTGTAATTTTCTTCCCGCATGTTTTGCAAGTTGCAATCCGTTTTTTGTTGACTACAATGTAGTCTGTATATCCGAAAATAATAATTTTGGGTATCATCTTTCCAATGGCTCAATCTGAATTCACCCGCTGGACGTTCGTCTGCACTGCTACGCACTATTTTTTCACCGCTGGCACAATTTGATTGGCTGCTTTCCGATTCAAACTGTAATCTGTTAAATGAAGAGTTGATGCGCTGCACACTTTTTAATAGCGTAATTTTTATATATTTGGGTTTGGGGAGGATATCAAGTCAGGTCGAGCCATGAGGCTCAAGTCCAAGTCAAGTCACGAGTCATTGGTGTTAAAGTCAATGTCGAGTTGCAAATCATATTTGTGACTCGATTCCAAGTCATGTGACGCGAGTCCACACCTAAGAAATGTACTGACACAACAAAAAAAGGGAAGGAATGAGAAACTAAGTTGTAAATCAGTCATTTTATTATGTGAAGTGTGATGCCTGACTTTGAGAAAAGTGATAAGCCTACTCATAGATTAATACAGATGCAGAGGTTGTGTAAAGCAGCCATCAATAATCATGAGAAGCACAATAACAGAGATCCAATATCCTGCCATCATCATCATCTCATCTGTCTTAATATGCAGTTACTGAAAGGGTGCCAAAAGAAACGCACTTCTCCCTTCATCCATTTTGCCGACATGCAAAACAGACACAGTAATCATGTTTCTTTCTTTAAACAAATTACAATAAAATATGAAGACGTCATACTATGAAAAAACAAAAATGAATGTTGAATGGCCCAGTTCTGTTTAAAGGTATTTAATACACCCTCTCATATATACAAACATCGTACAAACGCACACCCTTCAGCGTCCCTCCACCACCTCTTTGTTTGTTTTCTGTCCCGCAAACACTTTTCTGTTTCTTTGAACTTGAAGCTGAAAGGAGATGGAAGAGAGAAATACATTTTTAGCTTGTTTAAAACCATCTACAGTCTAAGCCAGGGGGGGGGGGTTCTACAAAATTTTGGGGAATTGTTTTAAGAAGATCATACCAAGGATCATTTAGCTAATTGATTGATTTATTTTTTTAATGAAAATTGTACATTTGGACTTACTGCTATTAGCCATACAAACTCATTGAATAACAGACTCACTACATGGAACAGATAGTCCCAAAAGAAAATCTAAAAGAAGTTTGTTCTGAATTGTCTATCCGATATCTGAAAGATAAAAGAAATCAGGATCTTTTTCATATATATATATATTTTTTAAAATATTTAACCCCTTATTTTTGGCCCTAAACTGTCTAAAAATATACTTCCATTCATTTTTCAAACTGGTACCGGGGGACCTTCAGATGAGTCTTGTGAGGCCTGTGGGCGTCCTAGAGAAGGGTCATATTAGTGTGTAGCCCAAACTTCAGACACTACAGGTGTGAGAAGACTCATTTTTTCAGGGTCTCACGGTCTGACAAACACCGCTCTAGCTCTTTCACCACAGGTGCGGAAGTGCAACATCGGGGGATTGAGATGCATCTGATGCAACAACAAAAGAAACAAGGTCTCACTACCTTAAAACGGAATGATTTGTGTTATGCTAATTAGATTTCCATGGGACCATGGAAATAAACTCTAGGGGGTTAAGGACATGGTAACTCCCTTAAGGGGAGTGATATCACACCGTGTTTTATCACACTGCCTGATGGGGTGTATTTGACTTCAGACCACTGACGTTAGAGACCGACGTTAGAGACCGACGTTAGAGACCGACGTTAGAGACCGACGTTAGAGACCGACGTTAGAGACCGACGTTAGAGACCGACGTTAGAGACCGACGTTAGCTTTCAAACTAGAACGGAGAAAAATCAACATACACTCCATACTAAGAATACAACAGTCAACACATTTCAGTCAACAACAACAGGGGTGTTTTCATTCGGCAAAGACTGTAGCAAACAGTTGCAAAATGTTTTACAACGGTAACAGTTTACTTCAAACGGATACGTTTTGCCACGAAAACAAATTTCTATTGGAAGAAACTCTATTGGTAGGAACTCAGGTCGGTCCCTCCATGTTTAATTCCATTTGCTTCTGTTTATATCCATTTGGTTTGGTTCCTAGTGAACACACCCCAGTTCAGGGTATGACATGAGCTAACAAACTATACCGTGGCTCCCTCCAGCATGTGTTGGTCTTTCTGGAGAGCATTGTGCAGGCCTTCCTCGGATGTATAGCCGATCCAGCAGAAGCCTCTGTGGAATCCTGTCTCCTTGTCCTGTTAGAAGATAGACATTGTGAGGTGAATATAGAGGTTGTGATATGCCGGTAACTGCCAGAATAAAAGGAAACACCAACTTAAAGTGTCTTAATAGGGCATTGGGCCATCAGGAGTCAGAATAGCTTCAATGTCCACTGGCCTAGATTCTACAAGTGTCTGGAACTCTATTGGAGGGATGTGACACCATTCTTCCATGAGAAATTCTGTGTTTTGTTGAGGATGGTGGAAAACTGTCGCAGGTGCCTCTCCAGAATCTGGATTGGATTGATATCTGGTGACTGACACCACATGCCACACACAAAGTCACTGCGATCTCTTCTTCTAGCCAACATCATGGGCAACTGGGCATTTTTTTATACATTGCTTGATGGGATGTCAATTGCGTATTTACTCGTGTGTTTCCTTTACTTTTGGCAGCTACCTGTAGGTCAAATGAAGATACACATTGTGATAGAGGGCTGGGGTTCTCACTTAAACAATTTGTTACGGGTGTACTTACAAAAGGAAGTAGGCATTTCTTGACTTGCCCGAACTGCCCAAAGTACTCCTTCATGTCCTCTGAAAGAAAATGATGACAATATGTTATACTGCATGTTCTCCCACTGTAGCTAGTTAGCTATAGTGCAAATGACTGTACTAGAGAGGACGTGGTCTTAATCTTTGACTATACACACAGGCAAAGATGTTTTAGTTAGCTAACTGATGCCAACTATCTCATTGACATACATTACCCATTTAATTAGGCTGCAATAAGCCTCATAACTTAGTAATCGGCACAACGACAATGTCAAATGAGCATTGATGCAAATAAGAGACAGAAAGGTTGGTTAAAATAAGGTTAGCTGAAAGACGCAGCCACACATAGTTAGCTAGTGAGCTTGGTTAGCAACAATGTCAAGAAAGCACTCACACAGCATGATGTAAAGACGCCTACAAAAGCTCATAGCCTAACATAAAATTGCCAACATACAGTAAATTTTGTTTCCAATATACATTTTTAAAAAGCATGCTTACTGCTTGCAATGGTCCATGGTATTTTAGACACAAACACCTCAAAAACCTTCTTAGACGACGATGCCATGTTGCGTCCTTGGAAAGCTAACTAGCTAGTAGCTACCTTTGACCCGAGTCACGTGACTTGACACACACCGGTGTTATTTGACTGTTAATTTTTCAAATATGGACTTAAAATCACTAAAAGCTAAGCTTTACTTTACATATTTAACATGCTGTGCATTTTAATGGTTTGCTTATTTTTTATTTATTTTAGAGTTGAAAGGTCATTTTAGTGATGACAAAGATGGCGGCCTCCGTGGTGGAGCATGGAGAAGATGCATTTAGAAAATTGTTTAAATTTTACAAGCGAAGAAATCCTCCACCAGATCTCAGGGATGTCATTGACTTCTCGAAAATGGTGACACATGAGAAGGTGAACGTTTCCAAATATAGCTAACTAGCAACTAAATATTGATGTGTAAACAGACACACTTCCTGGTATAATACTACTGGCTGTAGCTAACTAACTTTAGCTAGCTAGTTCGACAATACTACCAGATTTCCTTCTGATGTACAATTAACATCTAGAAAGGGAATTAATGTGCTGTCGTTACGAAGTCAACTCTTGGATAAATTGCAGTGCATTTACCACTTTTGCGTGGGCGTGTCACTCGCCATTTGTTATTGTTCGTTTTATTAGAGAACTAACAGCAAAACAACTGCGATTAGATTCAGATTTTCAGAAACAACTAAAACACAATCACGGGTCTTTCAATTTCCACGAAAGAAACAGTCATTTTCAGAGTAATCATCTTTCACTTTGCAAACTGCTTCAGTCAGTAACCAGTCTCCATCCAACCTTTTTATGCAAGTCGGATAAAAAATGTAATGACAGGTCTGATGGAAACAGAAAATGTGTCGGTAAACTTTGCAAATGTTGACAAAACAAAATACTAGGGACAAATGTATATATTTTTTTGACGGTAAAACAAATTATGCGAAATATGTCAGTGTAAACTTTTTTTAGTGCAAATATTGATATAACCATCATATTGAAGTAAACTTGGAGTCAGCTATGGTGTGTGTGGTCTTCACACTACGACTTCTCGGGAAAGAATGCCGTTTATTAGAGAAAGGGGGATACCTAGTCAGTCGTTCAACTGAAATGTGTCTTCAGCATTTAACCCAACCCCTCTGAATCAGAGAGGTGCTGCCTTAATCAACATCCACCTCTTAATCCGTATCCCAGAGTCGCCTCTTCACTGTTGACGTTGAGACTGGTGTTTTGCGGGTACTATTTAATGAAGTTACCAGTTGAGGACTTGTGAGGCGTCTGTTTCTCAAACTAGACACTCTAATGTACTTGTCCTCTTGCTCAGTTGTGCACCGGGGCCTCCCACTCCTCTTTCTAATCTGGTTAGAACCAGTTATTTTTTATTTAACTTTTTATTTAACTAGTTCACACTGTTCTGTGAAGGGAGTAGTACACAGCGTTGTACGAGATCTTCAGTTTCTTGGCAATTTCTCACATGGAATAGCCTTCATTTCTCAGAACAAGAATAGACTGACGAGTTTCAGAAGAAAGGTCTTTGTTTCTGGCCATTTTGAGCATGTAATCGAACCCACAAATGCTTATGTTCCAGATACTCAACTAGTCTAAAGAAGGCCGGTTTTATTGCTTCTTTAATCAGGACAAAAGTTATGCTAGCACAGCTGAAAAAGGGTTTCTAATGATCAATTAGCCTTTTAAAATGATAAACTTGGATTAGCTAACACAACGTGCAATTGGAACACAGGAGTGATGGTTGCTGATAATGGGCCTATGTAGATATTCCATAAAAAATCTGCCGTTTCCAGCTACAATAGTCATTTACAACATTAACAATGTCTACACTGTATTTCTGATCAATTTGATGTTATTTTAATGGATAAAAAATGTGCTTTTCTTTCAAAAACAAGGACATTTCTAAGTGACCACAAACTTTTGAACGGTTATATATATGTGTGTGTGTGTGTGTGTGTATGCCCACTATGAACTCTGGTTGATGTGATTGCGCTAATGAAAGGATGTGATGGTGATTCACAGGTCTTTCCCACCGAACTGAACCCAGCTGCAGTGAATGATGCGGAGGCCACGAGGGCAGGCCTTTGCCCCATCAGAGACTGGAGAGCCTTTGGCTTGCACGGTTATCCAGGTAGGGTATTAGGCTAGTGGAGTTTTTTTTAATGCTGAGCTGTAACATAATCCTGCACATCATTTGAACTCTCCAGGACCATGATGGGTAACAAATTGTCTAATAATATTAGTCTTGACTCCTGACTGAACTGATTCAGATATGTAGTACAGGGGGTTGGTGGCACCTTAATTAAGGAGGACGAGCTCATGGTAATGGCTGGAGAGGAATAGGTGGAATGGTGTAAAATACATTAAAAAAACATGGTTTCAATTTGTTTGATGCCGTTCCATTTACTTTGTTCCAGCCATTAGTATGAGCCGTCCTCCCTTCACCAGCCTCCACTGTACTTTTAACAGTTTTTTTATATATATATATGTCAAGCTGTCATATAGCAGAAATGTTACCCTTTAACTAACCCTAGTCAGTATGTAAGATGTTACTTTTTAATAGATATATGTTATTTTAATATTTTTTTTACTCTAGACCTTGGTCTTCTCCAGTGATATAGTGGTAAAAGATGTGGGTTTAAATGCTGATTGCCGTTCGCAGTGAGTAAAGTAACGCTCCCTATACTTTCAAATACATTTTTCCACAAAAGGTGGGTAAATACTTGCCCTGCCAACTTATCCTGAATTTAATTTCGCTGCTCTATCGATCGCTCCATACATTGTCTGACACTGCCATCCTAGAAGTTGTTTGCGCTGATGTCAAAATGAGCGACGTTGTACAAAACAAATGTATAGTAATTGGATCGTCTCTAAACTATCAGAGTATCAAAGCCAATTACGTGATTTCATGATTCGTGTAGGCCGGGTTTGGCCCAACCCATCGGTTTCTGGGACCAATCAGAACGGTCAAAATGTGTTCGCGTTCTACAAAACGGTGGGGAGGAAAGGAAATCCAGACTCATTGTGCAGAAAAAAACACTAGTGGACGTGGCGTTTGTCCAGAGCCATGTGGATGGGCGTGTCAGGCTAGGTAAATGCTCGTGATGTTTGACCTCCAGTACACCACTAGTCTTGACAGCCCCCTAATCTGTTGTTAATGTACCTTCCTGGCCCTTGAGGGGATCAAAGTTGTATTGAATGTAGTAATCCCTGTGTCCCCCCCCCACTCCCCTCCCCTCCAGGGTTCATCTTTATATCCAACCTGTTCCTGCCAGGCTCCCAGCAGCACTGGGTGAGACAGTGTCTGAAGACCTACCCACAGAAACCCAACGTGTGTAACCTGGACATGCACATGGCTCCCACGGAAACACAAGACATCTGGGGGAGGAGTGCGGAAACCCTCCGGTAAATAGACTAACTACTTTCAGCACCAGCGGACATACGGCTGGAGTGCTGTGTGTCTATTTCCCATTATTATTTGAGTGAAAAGTGAATAATTTATCAGAATGGAACTTCCACGTTAGATTTTGCCGAGAGACCCAATTCAGTCAAAAGACTATATTTGATAATTCTCTCTTTCTCAGACTTGAAGGTTTAAATGTAAAGTTTGATACATGTGAAAGGGGTAGGATGTCTATGTAATCAATTGACTTGAATGGGTAGCATTCCTTTTAGCCCTTAGCCGATGTCTGAGCCTGGTGTGATTTCCCCCACAGGAAGACAGGTTCGAGGGTCAGGGAGCCCAAGACACTGCTGGAGAAGCTTCGCTGGGTGACCCTGGGCTACCACTACAACTGGGACACCAAGGTAGAGCTCACTCTGTCTGTCTCTCTCACTATGGGTGCATCTTAATGGTTTTATGTAGAGCTCTCTGTATCTCTCTCACTATGGGTGCATCTTAATGGTTTTATGTAGAGCTATATCTCTCTCTCTCTAGCTCTCAACGGTCATATAAATTGTTAAAAGGTTTTTAAAAAAAATCTAATAAATGCAACAGTTGGGCAATGGATGATGACACTCCAAATGTTTAGATGTGTTTAAATCCACCAGATATGAACTGAATTCTAGCACATCAAACGTTTTACTGGCACAGACAATGAGTTGAGTTCAGGGATTCTGGTGGGAATTCAGATATTCAATTTATTGTAACATTTCAACAACAGAAAATCTTAGAATGCACTCATATACATTTTCTTATGGTATCAGGTTTTTTTTTAAATTATTTTGTGATAAAACAAATAAAGTTATGTGCATCCATTTCATGAGGTCAGTACAGGTGCATCAAAGCTGGGACCGAGAAGCTGTTTTTCAGTCTATCAGACTGTTAAACAGCCGTCACTAACACAGAGAGGCTGCTGTCTACACACAGACTTGAAATCATTGGTCACTTAAATAATTCCACAAAAAATGAACACGCATCAAAATAAACGTATCTTTCTTGTGATGTAAGTGTCGAGACGATGCGTTTAATCCCCGACGAAGCTTTAGCGTTCTTATAGATATAACGTACCGTATTCCATTGAGCCCATTTCAGCCATTACCTGGGTGTTTTTACAGGTCATTACAAACATGTCCGCGGTCGTAATGTTAACGGGAGAGGGGAAAAAACTACAGGCACAAGCAAGAAGAGTATGAAAGAGTCGCAGGAGTAAAATGAAAGCAAGTAATCAATCTAGCGAGATTTAAGTGACGAGTATATTTTGCAAACACAGGAAAGAGATGGCTGATCCAGACAGGTCCTCAGGTGAGCGGGGGCATACACGTTGCTATTCACATGTACTATCGGTGCATCTCAAAGGTCTTAGTAGAACTGTGTCTCTCTCTGTCTCTGTGTGCATCTCAATGGTCTTAGTAGAAGTGTGTCTCTCTCTGTGTGCATCTCAATGGTCCTAGTAGAACTGTGTCTCTCTCTGTCTCTGTGTGCATCTCAATGGTCTTAGTAGAAGTGTGTCTCTCTCTGTGTGCATCTCAATGGTCCTAGTAGAACTGTGTCTCTCTCTGTCTCTGTGTGCATCTCAATGGTCTAGGTGCTTCAAACTCGAAGTTCCGCTGCATTGTTTTCTCTCATTGTTCCCCTCTAATCAGGGACTGATTTAGACCTGAGACACCAGGTGGGTGCAATTAGTTATCAGGTAGAACAGGAAAACAGCAGACTCCAGACCTCATAGTGTAAGAGTTGAATACCCCTGGTCTAGGTAAAGCTCTCTCTATGGGTGCATCTCAATGGTCTTAGTAGAGCTGTCGCTCTCTTTAAAAAATTAAAAAAGATAACGTCACCTTTATTTAACTAGGCAAGTCAGCTATGAACAAATTCTTATTTACAATGACGCCTAACCCGGTCGACCAAACCCACTCTCTATGGGTGCTTCTCAATGGTTTTAGGTGTCCGTGTTTCCTTCCCTTCATCTGTACCGGTCTCTTTTCTACTTTATATAAAGTGTGTGTATGTATGTACTGTGGGGAGAACAAGTATTTGAAACACTGCCGATTTTGCAGGTTTTCCTACTTACAAAGCATGTAGAGGTCTGTAATTTTTATCATAGGTACACTTCAACTGTGAGAGACGGAATCTAAAACAAAAATCCAGAAAGTCACATTGTATGATTTTTAAGTAATTAATTTGCATTTTATTGAAGTGTACCTATGATAAAAATTACAGACCTCTACATGCTTTGTATCTCTATATAAGAGTTCCCAAATCTCCTACAGTGGAAGGAAAACATTTTTCAACTGAAATTCATGTCAGTCCACTATGTCAGGAAGGAATTACACTTCTTGTCAAACATGTCAATCTAAAATAAACTCAGCAAAAAAAGAAACATGTCTTTCAAAGATAATTCATAAAAATCCTAATAACTTCACAGATCTTCATTGTAAAGGGTTTAAACACTGTTTCCCGTGCTTGTTCAATGAACCATAAACCATTAATGAACATGCACCTGTGGAACGGTCCCTAAGACACTAATCTTACAGACGGTAGGCAATTAAGGTCACAGGTTTAAAAACTTAGGGCACTAAAGAGGCCTTCCTACTGACTCTTAAAAACACCAAAAGAAAGATGCCCAGGGTCCCTGCTAATCTGTGTGAATGTGCCTTAGGCATGCTGCAAGGAGGCATGAGGACTGCAGATGTGGCCAGGGCAATAAATTGCAATGTTCGTACTGTGAGACGCCTAAGACGGCGCTACAGGGAGACAGGACGGACAGCTGATCGTCCTCGCAGTGGCAGACCACGTGTGACAACACCTGCACAGGAGCGGTACATCCGAACATCACACCTGCGGGACAGGTACAGGATGGCAACAACAACTGCCCGAGTTACACCAGGAACGCACAATCCCTCCATCAGTGCTCAGACTGTCCACAATAGGCTGAGAGAGGCTGGACTGAGGGCTTGTAGGCCTGTTGTAAGGCAGGTCCTCACCAGACATCACCGGCAACAACGTCGCCTATGGGCACAAACCCACCGTCGCTGGACCAGACAGGACTGGCAAAAAGTGCTCTTCACTGATGAGTCACGGTTTTGTCTCACCAGGGGTGATGGTCGGATTAGCATTTATCATTGAAGGAATGAGCGTTACACCGAGGCCTGTACTCTGGAGCGGTATCGATTTGAAGGTGGAGGGTCCGTCATAGTCTGGGGCGGTGTGTCACAGCATCATCGGACTGAGCTTGTAGTCATTGCCTGCAATCTCAACGCTGTGCATTACAGGGAAGACATCCTCCTCTCTCATGTGGTAGCCTTCCTGCAGGCTCATCCTGACATGACCCTCCAGCATGACAATGCCAGCTGCCATACTGTTTGTTCTATGCGTGATTTCCTACAAGACATGAATGCTAGTGTTCTGCCATGGCCATCGAAGAGCCCGGATCTCAATCCCATTGAGCACATCTGGGACGTGTTGGATCGGAGGGTGAGGGCTAGGGCCCACCCCCCACAGAAATGTCCAGGAACTTGCAGGTGCCTTGGTGGAAGAGTGGCGTAACATCTGACAGCAAGAACTGGCAAATCTGGTGCAGTCCATGAGGAGGAGATGCACTGCAGTACTTAATGCAGCTGGTGGCCACACCAGATACTGACTGTTACTTTGATTTTGACCACCCCTTTGTTCAGGGACACATTATTCAATTTCTGTTAGTCACATGTCCGTGGAACTTGTTCATTTTTTGTCTCAGTTGTTGAATCTTGTTATGTTCATACAAATATTTACACATGTTAAGTTTGCTGAGTCGCGGTTTGCAGTTGACAGTGGGAGGAGTTTATATGACTCTGTCAACCTCATATTTCTATTAGTTATAACATCTGTACAGATCATAAAACACAAAAGTGAGAGCAGAGCCTTCTATTGAGAGTAGATCGTACATAACATGGTATCGTTGAGACATTTATTTATCTGACAATGACATCACTAGTGAGGCAATGTGATATCACAGCATTCTGTGCATGATTCAGTGCACCAGTTAGGTTTGTTAAAGATCCTAAACATGTCCTCCATCCACCACACCACGAGTCTCCGTTATGTTACAACGATAGATGAACAGTCATCGCTTCAAACAGGATATGAATACTGTATGTACATAGTAGTGTTCTCTGTGTTTAAATATTGGAGGTGTGTGTGGGTGTGTGAGATCACAGGGGTATTTGGATCATATTATCCTGGTGTACTCCTTTCAGGTCAGGTCATCTGTAATTGTGCAGGCGCCTGCCTGTCTCGTTTATATGCTAATGACATCCAACGTGTTTAGTCGTCTGTCCCGTTTAAATCAGTCAGGAGTTTTACACCGGATTCATTAGCTCCCATCCTGGCTCTGACACTGCCAAATGTCTGACAACAATCGCTGCATTTTAAGCAGGGGTCTGTTTTTATTCAGCCCCCGCCCCCCCCCCCCCCCCCCCCAGCTAATCTGTGTGTTTAGAGGACAGCAGCACAGTGATTATCCTGTGATTGCACATGTGTGGCTGAGTGTATGCCCCCAACACTAACCAGGAAGAGATGCAGAGAGTTTATTTATCGATGGAAATAATGCCCCCCCCCATACTGACTGACTGACTGACTGGCTTGCTGACTGACTGGCTTGCTGACTGACTGGCTTGCTGACTGACTGACTGGCTTGCTGACTGACTGGCTTGCTGACTGACTGGCTTGCTGACTGACTGGCCGACATGGCTGATTGGCTTGCTGGCTGACTTGCTGGCTGACTGGCTTGCTGGCTGACTTGCTGGCTGGCTGACTGGCTGGCTGGCTGACTGGCTTTCTGACTGACTGACTGACTGACTGGCCTGCTGACTGACTGACTGGCTTGCTGACTGACTGGCTTGCTGACTGACTGGCTTGCTGACTGACTGACTGGCTTGCTGACTGACTGGCTGACTGGCTAGCTGACTGACTGGTTTGCTGACTGACTGGCTTTCTGGCTTGCTGACTGACTGGCTTGCTGACTGACTGGCTTGCTGGCTGACTTAAGAGAAAATTGATCTCCCTATCTCCCACTAAAAGGCTTGTGCAACATGGATGTTATGCTTCGTCCCTGAAATGGAAATGAATGAATACATTGTTTTAGTTATTTTTTTTTCTTCTCTTCTTTCTGTTGCAGACATACTCAGCAGATCACTACACTCCGTTCCCATCAGATCTCCACTCTATATCCCGCCATGTGGCCGCAGCCTGCCGATTTCCTGGGTTCAACGCAGAAGCTGGAATCCTCAACTACTACCGCACCGATTCGTCACTCGGGATCCACGTAGACGAATCAGAGCTGGACCACACTAGACCCCTCCTGTCATTCAGGTGAGTGGAGGAGGGGCTTGTTGTACCAACCCACCAACCACGGCTTTCAGTGGGTGAACCGGGTTAGTGTTGATTGCATTCGATTTGGAACCTGAATGGCTTCCGGGTGTGAGCTGGGTGCCCCGTTCTGACCAATGGCGAAGTCGGCTCAAAACAAAACTGACGTAGGTTAAGCACATGGAGTGATGAGTAGGATTCTGTGTGTTCACATGCAACAGTGATTGCGTTTGATTTTTTTTTAAATGCTTTATCTGCCTTCCCTAAGAAAACCAGTTTGAAAATTCAAACAGATTTTTGGGGGAAAGAGATGTACCATGCTGCGTTGTTGACAATACGACCGAGCGGCACAGATTACTGTTCCATTTGAGCAGGGCACACCTCCCACACCGGCTTCGCCTGAACACGTGACGGCCATAACCCGGGGCAGCTTAATCAAACTCCCTTATCCATAACCCGGGGCAGCTTAATCAAACTCCCTTATCCATAACCCGGGGCAGCTTAATCAAACTCACTCATTGAATATTGTCTCAATTCATCCTAAATTACAACCTGACACTCTTTGGTAATACTCTATGAATGTGTTACTCTGAATGTGAAGGCGCTATTGACCATTTCCTGTTTGTCTTGTCGTTGTTGTTATCCTCATATGTGTCTTCCTCCCTTTTTTGATTGACGTCAGTTTTGGCCAATCCGCCGTCTTCCTGCTTGGTGGAACTCAGAGGGAAGACCCGCCCACCGCCATGTACATGCACAGCGGTGACGTCATGGTAATGTCAGGACACAGCCGCCTCCTCTACCACGCTGTGCCTCGCGTTGTCCCCGCCCCCAAGGGAGACCCCTTACACCCCTCTCTAGAGGAGGAGGGCCTAGGCCCAGGGTCAGACCAGGGACTCGCACAGGACCATACCCAGGGAGAGGCCACCCTGATCCAGCCGGTATCAGAGGAGGACTGGGCGGTGTGCTCCAGGTACATCCAGACCTCCAGGGTGAATATGACCATCAGACAGGTGCTTGGGTCTGGCCAGGTCTTCCCCGCCATGGACACGACAGACAAACGAATAGACGCGGGACACACGGATGGGTACCATGACAACCAGGATGGAGAGAATGTGGGACTGAAGAGGAGGAGGAGTGACTCATGAGACACCACACCAATAGAGGTTCTATGTATGGACTGTTCAATGTTAACAGGTCAAAGAGGAGTACCAGAAGACAGTTATAATTAGAGTTCTACTGTACAGCGTTACGTCTTATGATGAATATTTATTTCTGGATAATTTCACATGGTGATGTTGTAATAAATGCGACATTGTATTTAAAGATATTGTGGACTCCTTCATTTTACACCAAGTGAGTTAGGTGAGGTCAGCTGTTACATACTGTATGCAGACTGACGTCATAGTGGAGTTAGGTGAGGTCAGCTGTTACATACTGTATGCAGACTGACGTCATAGTGGAGTTACGTGAGGTCAGCTGTTACATACTGTATGCAGACTGACGTCATAGTGGAGTTAGGTGAGGTCAGCTGTTACATACTGTATGCAGACTGACGTCATAGTGGAGTTAGGTGAGGTCAGCTGTTACATACTGTATGCAGACTGACGTCATAGTGGAGTTAGGTGAGGTCAGCTGTTACATACTGTATGCAGACTGACGTCATAGTGGAGTTATGTGAGGTCAGCTGCCAAGGTGTAGGACGGTTCAGAGCACTGAAACCACAACCCAGATTCTGTGATCTTGATATTATCTTGATCAGAATGATCCTTTCTGATTAGTTTCTTAAACCGGATCAAAAACATCCAGCATCAATCTGATGCTGGAATCCAAAAAAAGGCGATTACAGAATCCTGATCGTTCTGATCCAGATTAAAAGATTTAGAAAAACTGGGCCCTGGAAAAAGAGAGTGAAAATAGCATCGACACAGACAGACCATAAACATCCCTCTCCTCATTGGAAACCTATTAAAAGTTATTCCTTCTATAAAAGGGTATTGTTTTCTCTCTACGTGTTTGAAGTCATGAAACAGTGAAGCCACGTGAAGTTCTTTACACTTGTTCTGCCCCTTGAGAAACGCATCACTGGAGAATAACACTGGATTAATTGCCTCCTATTGAGAATGCGTTTCTTAAAGGGTTCAGAGAAACCTGATAGAGGGAGAATAAATTGGTTTTCATGGTGAGATCTTTTGTCTGTTCTTCTGTAAAACCAACAGTTTATACTATAGCAGTGATTATTAGTCAACTATAGTTGAGTTCAGAGTTTCACTACATTAATTACAGCAAACAAAGAAGCTGTTTTTATAAATGGGTTGTGATGTTTGTTAGTTACTGCAAAATAGGAAAAAATTGTCTTTCCTTCATGGTCCATTTATGGAGAAAGTAATGTTGGAATGAGCAGTGAAGTGAACTGCATTTGACCCATATCACATGACGAGTTCGCCCGAAGGCCGGCAGATGGCGATAATCAGTTGTTTCATCTTACCGTCCAAAGGCATTGTACGCAGCCGGCGATACATTTGTATACCCTGCGGACCGGTTCGTACATAAAAAAATTCTCCATTCAGGCTGCAAAGACGTCAATTTCCTCAACTCGATTTAATGGCGAGAAGGCGTAAAAAAAAAAAAACGTGGAAAATATATGTGTCTGTTTTTTGTGAAACACCATTTTCCACCACCATGCTAAAGTGGCTAATGTTAACTCCCTGATGTTGTGGCCCTCGTTCAGCCAAGGGTAAACAACAGACTGCTGCAACCTGATTGGCTGAACGCAATACGTAACATCAGGGACTAGCATTCCTAGCTATTAGCCACTAGCATGGTGGTGGAAAATGGCGTTTCGTAAAGAAAGCATACATATTTTCTCTTTTTTTCCCGTGTATGGGAGACGAGTGTATAGCCGGCTGCATACAATGCCTTTGGACGGTAAGATGAAACGAATCATTATCGCCTTCTGCTAATGATGAGTGAACTGGGGGAGAGCTGAGACTTGTAGAAGAGGATCCAGAAAACCGTTATTGTCCAGTGTGGGACGTTAGGTCATCATGACATGGACAGATATTACAGGATCGCTTTGTCATCAAGGGGATCTAAAGTGGTTTTGTACATGTATTATATAATACAGACAGTTTATATATTACTTTATTTATAAGAACACGGAATTCCAAAAGTATGCAGTATAAATATGCCTATGCAGAACCATAGAGAGTTGGACTAACTTTTAGAATGTTGAATATTGTTCTAGACATTCAGTTTCATAGCATGATTAAAATATTCCCCATTTTATGTCAATGAGGAGCCAACATGGCTGCCTCAGAATGTTGTAGTGTCATGTAAATGGAGAGCCAACATGGCTGCCATAGAATGTTGTAGTGTCATGTAAATTGGGAGCCAACATGGCTGCCATAGAATGTTGTAGTGTCATGTAAATGGGGTGCCAACATGGCTGCCATAGAATGTTGTAGTGTCATGCTAATGGGGAGCCAACATGGCTGCCATAGAATGTTGTAGTGTCATGTAAATGCTTCATAATGCAGAAACCTAAATGTCCTACCTCTCTAAAAGCATGTCTCTGGACCTATGTATGTTTTAATATCCAAAGTACTACATCAACTCGAACTCAAACTTGAGTTCTAAAACCCTGACAAACTTTTACAGGTGCACAATTGAGAGCATCCTGTCGGGCTGTATCACAACCATGTATGGCAACTGCACCGCCCACAATCACAGGGCTCTCCAGAGGGTGGTGAGGTCTGCACAACACATCACCGGGGGCAAACTACCTGCCCTCTAGGACACCTACAGCACCCAATGTCACAGGAAGGACAAAAAGATCATCAAGGACAACAACCAGCCGAGCCGCTGCCTGTTCACCCCGCTACAAACCAGAAGGCGAGGTCAGTACAGGTGTATCAAAGCTGGGACCGAGAGACTGAAAAACATCTTCTATCTCAAAGCCATCAGACTGCTAAACAGCAATCACTAACTCAGAGAGGCTACTACCTACATAGAGACTCACTAGTCACTTTAAACAATGCCATTTTAATAATGTTTTACATATCTTACATTACTCATCTCATATGTATCTTGTACCATCTATTGCATCTTACCTATGCCGCTCGGCTAACGCTCATCCATATATTTATATGGAAATATTCTTATTCCATCCCTTTAGATTTGTGTGTATTAGATAGTCGTTGTGGAATTGTTAGATTACTTGTTACATATTACTGCACTGTCGGAACTAGAAGCACAAGCATTTGGCTACACTCGCATTAACAGCTGCTAACCATGTGTATGTGACAAATAACATTTGATTTGATTGTTTAAAGGGCAATGGGTTCTGTTTTAGATTCATGTATTTTTAGCCAGATCCTAATTGGGATGTCAAATTGTATGTTCCTTTTGATGGCGTAGAAGGAGGCCCTTCTTGCCTTGTCTCTCAGATCGTTCACAGCTTTGTGGAAGTCTCTCTCTCTCTCTCTCTCTCTCTCTCTCTCTCTCTCTCTCTCTCTCTCTCTCTCTCTCTCTCTCTCTCTCTCTCTCTCTCTCTCTCTCTCTCTCTCTCTCTCTCTCTCTCTCTCTCTCTCTCTCTCTCTCTCTCTCTCTCTCTCTCTCTCTCTCTCTCTCTCTCTCTCTCTGCCTCTGCCTCTGCCTCTGCCTCTCTCTCTCTCTGCCCCTCTCTCTCTCTCTCTGCCTCTGCCTCTCTCTCTCTCTGCCCCTCTCTCTCTCTCTCTCTCTCTCTCTCTCTCTCTCTCTCTCTCTCTCTCTCTCTCTCTCTCTCTCTCTCTCTCTCTCCCTCTCCCCCCCCTGATGTTCTGGAGGAGAGCACCAGCTGCCGTTGGTTGTTAAGGTGATGGCGGGCTTGGCTAGGAGCGTTGTAGCAGCAAGGCCTCTCCATGACTTCATTAGACCCAATTATGCCATTTCACTCTTGCTTTGTTTTTAATTGGCCGGCCTGCCCCCGTTACCATGGTCACGATGGAGCGCTGCTAGCTGTGCTGTTTTCAGACTGCTTTGGCTAACGGCTAGCTGTGCTGTTTTCAGACTGCTTTGGCTAACGGCTAGCTGTGCTGTTTTCAGACTGCTTTGGCTAACGGCTAGCTGTGCTGTTTTCAGACTGCTTTGGCTAACGGCTAGCTGTGCTGTTTTCAGACTGCTTTGGCTAACGGCTAGCTTTGCTCTTGACTGACAGACAAACAAACAGGCTTTGTGTTTTGAGGTCATCTATTGTGAAATAGGTCAGGAGTTTTTAAATGTGATCTGATCAGGAAAAGGTCTGGTCTATGGTAGAGCGACCATATTATTATATGGGCCTATTATCCTGATGACCATGTGTGGTCAGCAGTGATGTACTGTAGTGGTCAATTCTAAAAGGTATGTTTACCCTCCACTAGCCTACTGGTGGTCCGCCAGCATGGAGGTATGAAGTGAGGCGTGAAGTCAGGCGTGATGTCTGGCGTGAAGTCACTCATGAAGTCACTCATGATATCTGGCATGAAGTCATGCATGAAGTGGGTAGCAGTTTCATAGTGTACGTACTGTATGGCCTTTAACGCTAATTGAAAACAATGTTTCCTTCTCCTTGTATTAGCTTATGGCCGGTCATGAGTTTTGACCTGACCAGGAAGGACTCCAGGCCCTAGTTATAGCCTGTAGCCTTGTTATAGAATAGAACTACCAGGTCACATGGTCATGAAAACCAGAAAGCTGCCACCCTGGACCTAAACCAGAAAGCTACCACCCTGTGTTTGACTTGCTTGGTTATTCAGAGGGTGAAAGCTGAAGGAAACTGGCGTCCATTTTGTTTTCTGGCCTGTAGAAGAGATTCAGAACCAGGGGTAAATTGGTTCCTAGTCTCCTGTCCTCCACACTGTGACCGTTGAGTTCTCCTTCCCAGTGAGTTCGCCCAAGGGGGAACAGAGGAGTGAAACTACTTTTGTTTACATTTAACATAATCTCCTTTTGTGAGCGAGAGCTGGAGAGTGCTGGCACTGTGCCTCTCTGTCCCTCTCTTTTTCTATTCCTCTCTCCCTCTCTTCTGTCCTCTCTCTTTCTCTCATCTTTAAGCAGCCTGTCATTTTTTATCCTTCAATTACACCGACTCCCATGGTAACTATTTGCTGAGTGTTCCAGAGAGGGGTCTGTGAAATGGTTCCAGGGCACAGCTGTAATTGGTAGCAGGTTAGGTGTAGAGAAAAACGCTGTGTGTTTTCCCATGCGTTATCACATGACCAGGTGTTATTGGCTTTCTGATGTAGCTAGGCCTAGCTGCAGGCACGGCTAGGAAAATTATGTCATCAAAGCGCTTTGATGTCATAAATTAGTCATATGTAGTGAAACATGTCTTACTAACACATTACTACTACCCATCATGGTTTAGTTAAAAGTTTACATACCCATCATGGTTTAGTAAAAAGTTTACATTGGTTGTTTAATTGATCAAGGTTAGGTATTTTATCTATTCTAATCCGATGATCCCTGCATTGGGAAACTAATCAAGATAGCTTGTGGATATATATTTCAGTTGTTGTTTGTCTTCTGTCAGATAATCTTTCTCTAAAAGTTATATGCTCAGCTAAAGCCCTGGTAATTCCAGCAGGCTTTTATATGTGTAGTGCATACAGCAAGTGACTTGACCAGCATCCTGCTGTGCTAATGGTGTCATCCCACCTCTGAATGAAGCCTGTGGTTCGTGCAAAATCAACAGTAATCAACTCACAGGTAGATGCAACGCGCTGCAGTGCAACAGTGACACCTGTAGGCCAGAGGCGGTAGTGCAGCGGTACTCTGTAGCAGCAGTTGCATCTGTTAGTGTATTTACTGTGTTAGAGGGATACGTCTTTAGAGGTGTTGATCACAGTGCTACATGGTCTCTCAATCAGGTGCTACAATGTAAAAAAAAAAGGGTTGAAACTATTTTTTTTTAAATCAAGGCGACAAGAAGACACTTAATATTATTTAGTAGATATAACTTCCTATGTTTTTGAGTGTATTTTTCTTGTTGTTGTTGAATTTTACACAAATTAAGTAAATCCAGGGAATTAACAATAGCCATGAAAATGTGTTGGATTTATATGATTAAATATGAGTTGATGTCACACAAATATTTAGTAAACCCAACATATTCGTGTTCAAATCAAAATGTTATTTGTCACATGCGCCGAATACATCAGGTGTAGACCTTACAGTGAAATCCTTACTTACAAGCCCTTAACCAACAATGCAGTTTGAAGAAAAATACATAAAGAAAAATAAGAATTAAAAGTAACAAATAGACACTTAAATGTTTAATATTGTTTAAGGTGTTCAATAATTAGTATTTGAACTGATTTGGCGGGCGCTGTAACTGGAGGTAGAACTGCAAGCATTTCAGGATTCTGCATTAGTCTCTGTCATTAAGAGGGGTGATGCTGGGAATGGGTGGCCTCATCATTGAACATCCATTTGTTTGACAATTTTGATATCCCTTCGTCATGACACCTCATGGCACAACAAACTATATAGAAATATACAACATTCTGTAAGAGAATCATAAAGGCTCCTCTAAAAATGTAGCCACATGGCAAGTTGTTGCAAGAACTTACAATTCTTAAGTTGAGAGAAATACAATTATTATTCAAATGTACTAAATTTTTTCAAATTGAGTAAATTAAAATCAGTCAATTTTTTTCTCTTTGGTTATCCTAAAAAAATATATACAGTTGAAGTCGGAAGTTTACATACACTTAGGTTGGAGTCATTAAAATGTGTTTTTCAACCACAACAAAAATGTCTTAATTAACAAACTATAGTTTTGGCAAGTCGTTTAGGACATCTACTTTGTGCATTACCCAAGTCATTTTTCCAACAATTGATTACAGACAGATTATTTCACTTATAAATCACTGTATCACAATTCCAGTGGGTCAGAAGTTTAAATACACTAAGTTGACTGTGCCTTTAAACAGCTTGGAAAATTCCAATAATTATGTCATGGCTTTAGAAACTTCTGATAGGCTAATTTACATAATTTAAGTCAATTGGAGGTGTACCTTTGGATGTATTTCAAGGCCTACCTTCAAACTCAATGCCTCTTTGCTTGACATCATGGGAAAATCAAAAGAAATCAGCCAAGACTTCAGAAAACAAATTGTAGACCTCCACAAGTCTGGTTCATCCTTGGGAGTAATTTCCAAACTCCTGAAGGTACCACGTTCATCTGTACAAACAATAGTACGCAAGTATAAACACCATGGGACCACGCAGCCGTCATACCGCTCAGGAAGGAGACGCGTTCTGTCTCCTAGAGATTAACGTACTTTGGTGGGAAAAGTGCAAATCAATGCCAGAACAACAGCAAAGGACCTTGTGAAGATGCTGGAGGAAACAGGAACTAAAGTATCTATATCCACATTAAAACGAGTCCTATATCGACAACCTGAAAGGTCGCTCAGCAAGGAAGAAGCCACTGCTCCAAAACCGCCATAAAAAAATCCAGATTATGGTTTGCAACTGCACATGGGGACAAAGATCGTACATTTTGGAGAAATGTCCTCTGGTCTGATGAAACAAAAATAGAACTGTTTGGCCATAATGACCATCGTTATGTTTGGAGGAAAAAGGGGGAGGCTTGCAAGCCGAAGAACACCATCCCAACCGTGAAGCATGGGGGTGGCAGCATCATGTTGTGGGGGTGCTTTGCTGCAGGAGGGACTGGTGCACTTCACAAAATAGATGCCATTATTAGGCAGGAAAAGTATGTGGATATATTGAAGCAGCATTATTGAAGGGCCTTCCAAATTGACAATGACCCCAAGCATACTTCCAAAGTTGTGGCAAAATGGCTTAAGGACAACAAAGTCAAGTTATTGGAGTGGCCATCACAAAGCCCTGACCTCAATCCTATAGAACACTTGTGGGCAGAACTGAAAAAGTGTGTGCGAGCAAGGAGGCCTATAAACCTGACTCAGTTACACCAGCTCTGTCAAGAGGAATGGGCCAAAATTCACTCGACTTATTGTGGGAAGCTTGTGGGAGGCTACCTGAAACGTTTGCCCCAAGTTAAACCATTTAAAGGCAATGCTACCAAATACTAATTGAGTGTATGTAAACTTCTGACACACTGGGAATGTGATGAAAAAAATAAAAGCTGAAATAAATCATTTTCTCTACTATTATTCTGACATTTCACATTCTTAAAATAAAGTTGTGATCCTAACTGACCGGGAAGACAGGGAAGTTTAACTAGGAATAAATGTCAGGAATTGTGAAAAACTGAGATTAAATGTATTTGGCTAAGGTGTATGTAAACTTCCAACTTCACCTGTACTTACATTTTGAGCAACGTATTAAGTAGATTTTTTTTAAATGCTAAAATTAAATTAACAAATTATTGAAACGACTTGCATTCATTTTTATTAAGTATGTTTTTTATTTTTTTACATTTCAATTCACCTGATAATCATTTTGTGTAGAGTTTGGATTTTAACGGTAGCGGTTAAACGTGACAAAAGTGTATTGGTTTAAAATTCATACTTAACATTTGTTGGTGTCACGCCCTGACCGTAGAGATCCTTTTATCTATCTTTTTTTTCTCTATTTTGGTTGGTCAGGGTGTGAGTTTGGATGGGCATTCTATGTCTGGTCTTCCATGTTGTCTATTTCTTTGTGTTTGGCCGTGTGTGGTTCTCAATCAGAGGCAGCTGTCTATCGTTGTCTCTGATTGAGAACCATATTTAGGTAGCCTGTTTTCCCACTTTGAGTTGTGGGTGATTATTTTCTGTTTTGTGTTTGTCGTCACCTTTCAGAACTGTTCGTTTGTCGTGTTCATATTTATTAAAGAAACGCATTTATGAATACTTACCACGCTGCACCTTGGTCCTCTTCTCCTTCTCCAGACGACAATCGTTACAGTTGGGATATATTGTTTATAAATAGACTAAAAAACAATACTATGTTGAAGGGTTTCCTTCTCCATAAACTCATATACACACTTTAAAAAACTGCTCATTTTTTTATGGAGAGAAGGTATCAAGTGACATGTGCAGCTGGCTAAGCAACAACAGTGTCTGTTGGAGCGTAGTGACATCATGCCCTGAGGGGATTATAGAGCAGGCCCAGTCACGTCTAGGATGGTGATACCAGTGCACACACAAAGGAATACTCTGTGTACAGGCTAGGCTGCCTGGGCTGTCAAACTCTGAGGAATGGAATCTGTGAGTGGATTCTTCTTGTGACTGGGAGTGATGCCAGACAGAAGCAATTAGTGATACATGGCCTGCCTGGGGATGAGAACAAATATGACGACAGTCAGGACCGCTATCATGTGTAGCTAGACAGCTAAATGCTTTTCGCTTATTTATTTTTGGACTTATTTGACAAGTGGAGTCTTCCATTTTGGAATGATCACTTAATTAACCTGTTAACTGACAGAACTACTGCAGGGCTCTCTCTCTCTCTCTCTCTCTCTCTCTCTGCCTCTGCCTCTGCCTCTGCCTCGCTCTCTCTCTGCCCCTCTCTCTCTCTCTGCCCCTCTCTCTCTGCCTCTGCCTCTGCCTCGCTCTCTCTCTGCCCCTCTCTCTCTCTCTCTCTCTCTCTCTCTCTCTCTCTCTCTCTCTCTCTCTCTCTCTCTCTCTCTCTCTCTCTCTCTCTCTCTCTCTCTCTCTCTCTCTCTCGCTCTCTCTCTCTCTCTCTCTCTCTCTCGCTCTCTCTCTGCCCCTCTCTCTCTCTCTCTTTGTTCACACACATCTGTAAGTCATGTGTGCTCTAATGGAAACTAAAAAAAAGTTGACATCTGACAATGAGTGCCAAGGCTACTTAGTGTCTGGTTCAACTCCGAGTCCTTGGTTGATGGTTTCAGATACCAATAAATCCCCAGGCATAAGAAAGTCTAACACGTACCATCTCCTTCCCTCACAGCATGAGTGTGAGGATACACTTCAAGCACTAACCAGCCAGTGTAGGTGTGGGGGCTAGGAGGTTTGATGGGGAGGAGCTGAGGCATCAGTTATTGTGGTGTTACAGCGCCACCGTATCGCTAACTGGGGTGATTAACCAGTTAGACTGACCACAGGTAGCTAACTGGTGTTTGGTCACACATGGTAAATTACCACAGCAGCCGTCGACCCTGTGGCGAAATGTAAGGCAGAAAATGGCTACCGTCTCTCTCCGTCTGTCCCTTAGCCGACTAATACTGTGTTACTTCTCTCTCTCTCTCCCTCCCTTTCTCATTCCCTCCATCTCTCTCTGCCAGCAGGCTAACATTAATTCAGGCAGGGAAGGAGAGAGAAACTGCTTCGGTTCCCTCCCTCCCTCCTCTCTTTCTCTCCCCCCCTCCTCTCCCCAAACCGGTTTTATTCCCATCAGCTCCACGCCTCTTATCGGCCTCTTCCAGATGCGTTGCGGACGAGAGCGAGATAATGAGGTGGCGATACATCAGACTTCGATCACTTTGTCCCCTTATCGGCCATGACACCAATCTCCTTGACTGACATTCCGGCCAAACTGTTATATACAGAGCCTTCAGAAAGTACTCATACCACTTGACTTATTCCAGATTTAGTTTTGTTAGCCTAAATTCTAAATTTATTTTTAAAAATCTTACCCATCCACACCCAATACCGCAAAAAGACAAAGTGAAAACATGTTTTTTGACATTTTTTAAAATGTTTTTAAAATGAAATACAGAAATACAGCATGTGTATTCACACCCCTGAGTCAATACATGTTAGAATCACCTTTGGAAGCGAGTACAGCTGTGAGTCTTTCTGGGTAAGTCTCTAACAGCTTTGCACAGCTGGATTGTACAATATTTGCATATTACTCTTTTAAAAATCGTCAAGCTCTGTCAAGTTGTTTTTCAAGTCTTACCATATACAGTGCCTTGCAAAAGTATTCATCCCTTTTTCCAATTTTGCTGCATTACAACCTGTAATTTAAATGGATTTTTATTTGGATTTCATGTAATGGACATAAACAAAATAGTCCAAATTGGTGAAGTGAAATTTAAAAAATGACTTGTTTAAAAAAAATGTTTTAAAGTGGTGCGTGCAAATGTATTCACCCCCTTTGCTATGAAGCCCCTTAATAAGATCTGGTGCAACCAATTACCTTCAGAAGTCACATAATTAGTTAAATAAAGTCCACCTGTGTGCAATCTAAGTGTCACATGATCTGTCACATGATCTCAGTATATATAAACCTGTTCTGAAAGGCCCCAGAGTCTGCAACACCACTAAGCAAGGGGCACCACCAAACAAGCAGCAATATGAAGACCAAGGAGCTCTCCAGACAGGTCAGGGACAAAGTTGTGGAGAAGTAAAGATCAGGGTTTGGTTATAAAGAAATATCAGAAACTTTGAACATCCCACGGAGCACCATTAAATCCGCTATTAAAAAATGGAAAGAATATGTCACCAGAACAAACCTGCCAAGAGAGGGCCGCCCACCAAAACTGACGGACCAGGCAAGGAGGGCATTAATCAGAGAGGCAACAGAGAGACCAAAGATAACCCTGAAGGAGCTGCAAAGCTCCACAGCGGAGATTGGAGTATCTGTCCATAGGACCACTTTAAGCCGTACACTCCACAGAGCTGGGCTTTACTGAAGAGTGGCTAGAAAAAAGCCATTGCTTAAAGAAGAAAATAAGCAAACACGTTTGGTGTTCTCCAACAGGCATGCGGGAGACTCCCAAAACATATGAAAGAAGGTACTCTGGTCAGATGAGACTAAAATTTAGCTTTTTGGCCATCAAGGAAAACGCTATGTCTGGCGCAAACCTAACACCTCTCATCACCCACGAGAACACCTTGTTTTTCATCGGCAGGGACTGGGAAACTGGTCAGAATTGAAGGAATTATGGATGGCGCTAAATACAGGGAAATTCATGAGGGAAACCGGTTTCAGTCTTCTAGAGATTTGAGACTGGGAAGAAGGTTCACCTTCCAGCAGGACAATGACCCTAAGCATACTGCTGAAGCAACACTCGAGTGGTTTAAGGGGAAAATTTTAAATGTTTTGGAATGGCCTAGTCAAAGCCCAGACCTCAATCCGATTGAGAATCTGTGGTATGACTAAAAGATTGCTGTACACCCATCCATCTTGAAGGAGCTGGAGCAGTTTTGCCTTGAAGAATGGGCAAAAATCCCAGTGGTTAGATGTGCCTAGCTTATAGAGACATACACCAAGAGACTTGCAGCTGTAATTTCTGCAAAAGGTGTCTCTACAAAGTATTGACTTGGGGGGGGGTGAATAGTTATGCACGATCAAATGTTCTGTTTTTTTGTCCTTTTTCTTGTTTGTTGCACAATAAAACATATTTTGCATCTTCAAAGTTGTAGGCATGTTGTGTAAATCAAATGATACAAACCCCCCCAAAAATCCATTTTAATTCCAGGTTGTAAGACAACAAAATAGGGAAAATGCCAAGGGGGTGAATACTTTTGTATTTTCAAGGTGATTTAAGTCAAACCTATAACTAGGCCACTCAGGAACATTCATTATCTTCTTGGTACAGTTAGCAACTCCAGTGTGTATTTGTACTTGTGTTTAGGTTATTGTCTTGCTGAAAGGTCTCCCAGTGTCTGTTGGACAGCAGACTGAACCAGGTTTTCTTCTAAAATTTGACCTGTGCTTTCCTCTATTCCATTCATCATAAAATAATCTCTATTCCTTGCCGATGACAAGCATAACCATAACATGATGCAGCCCCCACCATGCTTGATAATGTGTTGTGTTGGATTTGCCCCAAACATAACATTTTGTGTTCAAGACATAAAGTTAATATCTTTGCCACATTTTGGGCAGTTTTACTTTAGTGGTGTATTGTAAACAGGATGCATGTTTTGGAATATTTTAATCTGTCCAAGCTTCCTTCTTTTCACTCTGTCATTTAGGTTACCATTGTGGAGTAACTACAAAGTTGTTGATCCATCCTCAGTTTTCTCCAATAACAGCCAATAAACTCTCTGTTTTAAAGTCACCATTGGCCTCATGGTGAAATCCCTGAGCGGTTTACTTCCTCTCCGGCAACTGAGTTAGGAAGGACGCCTGTATCTTTGTAGTGACTGGGTGTATTGATACACCATCCAAAATGTAATTAATAGCTTCACCATGCTCAAAGGGATATTCAATGTCTTCTTTTTTATATTGTTACCCATTTACCAATTAGTTCCCTTCTTTGCGAGGCATTGGAAAACGTCTCTGGTCTTTGTGGTTGAATCTGTGACTTAACAGCAACCCTAAGCACACAGCCAAGACAACGCAGGACTGGCTTCGGGACAAGTCTCTGAAAGTCCTTGAGGGCTCAGCCTGAGCCCGGACTTTAACCCGATTGAACATCTCTGGAGAGACCTGAAAATAGCTGTGCACCGACGCCCCCCATCAAACCTGACAGAGCTTGAGAGGATCTGCAGAGAAGAATGGGAGGAACTCCCCAAATACAGGTGTGCCAAGCTTGTAGTGTCATACCCAAGAAGACTCGAGGTTGTAGTCTCTGCCAAAGATGCTTCAACAGAGTACTGAGTAAAGGGTCTGAATAAATTTGCTAACATTTCTAAAAACCTGTTTTTGCTTTGTCATTCAAAATCAAATCAAATTGTATTAGTCCCATGCGCCAAATACAACAGGTGTAGACCTTACAGTGAAATGCTTACTTACGAGCCCCTAACCAACAATGCAGTTTCTTCTGGAGGAGAAATCAAAACTAGCAAGTAAGTAAAGAGCAGCATTAAAATAACAATAGTGAGACTATATACAGGGGGGTACCGGTACAGAGTCAATGTGCGGGGGCACCGGATCGTTGAGGTAATATGTACATGTAGGTAGAGTTATTAAAGTGACTATGCATAGATGATAAGAGAGTAGCAGTGTTGTAAGGGGGGGGGGGGGGGGGGGGGGGGGGGGGGGGGCAATGCAAATAGTCCGGGTAGCCATTTGAATAGATGTTCAGGAGTCTTATGGCTTGGGGTTACAAACCGTTTAGAAGCCTATTGGACCTAGACTTGGCGCTCCGGTACCGCTTGACGTGCGGTAGCAGAGAGAACAGTTTATGACTAGGGTGGCTGGAGTCTGACAATTTTTAGGGCCTTCCTCTGACACCGTCTGGTATAGAGGTCTTGGATGGCAGGAAGCTTGGCCCCAGTGATGGGGTATTGTGTGTAGATTGATGAGGGGGAAAAAAACAATTTTAGAATTTTAGAATACGGGTCTGAATACTTTCCGAATGCACTGTAGCTAGAAGTAATAGGCTAATGTTCACTGTCTGGCCTGACGCACCGTTGCCCATGAAAGGAAGTTAGGCTAGCTAGCAAGCATTTTAGCCAGTTAGCCTCGGACAACAAAAACTTAAAGCATGTACTGTATCACAGAGTCAGACCGTTTAGGCAACATGAAAGAGGAGGATTACATTGGCTGTTTCTCTACAAGTAGTGTGAGTTAACATGTTACGCACTCACAGAAATCAGTAACATGGGTGGCCATATTATAATAGCTTACGTTCATTGGACTAAATCGTTTTTGGTATCTTTTAGTTGTCACTGTGCTGGAATAGCGGAGGTAGTGCCTGTTTTCATTGGGACTTGCTGTAACTCCCCATGGTTCTAAATCAATAGTTGTTTAGTAGTCCGAAAACATGTCGGAAACATTAACTTGCTTGACCATGCTGTAGATCATGTATGTTTTGTGTACTTCACAGGAGAGATGTTGCTCTCCGGTTTTGTGATGAAACAAAGGTGTGGTTGAATTTATTCCACCACTCACCGTGCTGTGTCTTCTTATTGTCTCGGCTTTAGGCCTACATATCATGGCGTCAACGCATATGAACTAACAGGTTACAGAGCAAACAACGCAATTATCACATCACATACAGTAGGTTGTAATATGTATTTTTGTTTTCTGGCTATCCCGTGATTTTATCCACGCACCACTACTGATAATGTGGAGTGGTGGAGTCCTACCGCACCACACTGCCCATCCCACCTACTGGTGTGTGTGTGTGATGGTTCTAGCCTGTTCTTGATGGAGGAGGTAGGTACACTATATGTACTATATGTCCCCAAAGCCAACACCTCCTTTGGCTGCCTTTCCTAAACAGTTCTCTGCTGCCAGTGACTGGAACGAATTGCAAAAATCGCTGAAGCTGGAGACTTATATTTCCCTCACTAACTTTAAACATCAGCTATCTGAGCAGCTAACCGATCGCTGCAGCTGTACATAGTCCATCTGTAAATAACCCACCCAATCTACCTACCTCCTCCCCATACTGTTTTTATTTACTTTATGCTCTTTTGCACACCAGCATCTCTACTTGCACATCATCATCTGCTCATTTATCACTCCAGTGTTAATTTGCTAAATTGTACTTACTTCGCTACTATGGCCTATTTATTGCCTTACCTCCTCACGCCATTTGCACACACTGTATATAGACTTTCTTCTTTTCTATTGTGTTATTGACTGTATGTTTGTTTATGTGTAACTCTGTGTTGTTGTTTGTGTCGCACTGCTTTGCTTTATCTTGGCCAGGTCGCAGTTGTAAATGAGAACTTGTTCTCAACTGGTCTACCTGGTTAAATAAAAAAACACTATATGCCTTGGCCTAGTGAGGCTATCTCCTGTCTCCACTCTAACACAGGGCTAGGACAAAACCACCTCATTCCCCACTTATAGGGCCTGGATAGAAATAACTCCAGTAGACATTGTACGAGTGTTGAGCTTTACTACATGTCACCCATTCTTCTTCTTAGGCTCTCATCATTTTAAAAGTCAATTACAGTCAAAAGAAAACTCGACACCTGTTAAGAGTGTGAACCACTCAGTCATGAATTTGACAAGAATATCTGTTTTCAAGTTTTTGGCTTTCTGCATATCCGCAAGCTGCAAATCAATATTGTTAACTATGTGTATTTAGATACGTTTTTAAACAGTAGCTAACCCATTTGTATTGTTAGCTTTACTGATATCGACTTGAATTTGCTTAACGGTCTACAAGCTAGACATTTGACCGTTTTTGGCCACTTTGCAAAAATGTTACCTAGGTACTGTAGAGTTGGTTAGCTAGCTATTCTTCGAAGGCTAGTAATAATGTATATAGCATTATGTAACGTTACACCCCATGAGTGTCAGCTAATAATATCTGCAGTAGCCAGCTTCCTGTTTTGTTTTTTTTGCCTTTTATCTTATACAAACAATATGCAACATACTAACTAGCTAGCTAAAATGCCGACAATATTTTTTTGTCATCACTGACATCTTAAGTGTTCTCTAGGAAATGTTGAGTGTGTGCTGTGGCAGTCCAAACACAAGTGTCAGACAAGTCAGTTCGTGAGAAATATCCTTAAACTGAGTCTTAGTTAGTTTGGGAAGGTAAAATATGTTCCTGTGTTTCTCTTTTTGTAATAGAAACAATGAGAAATGCATAATTGTTAAAGAAAGAAGTCTGCAAATTGTGTGTGTGTGTACACTTGGAAAAAAATACACCTGTAATTCCCCGACTTCCCAGCTTCCTGTCTATGGAGGGAACCCAGAGGAACAGAGAGCACTTTTAGGCTAATTCATTTTCTACCCCTGCCAGGATCCATACTTAATTGTAATTAGTGTGTTTCGAATTCGATAGCATCTTTTTGAGCCAACAACAATTATATATCCTAAGAGGGCTCTCAATGGAAATCCTCAAAGAAAATGAAGAAGTATATCAACGGCTTGCCCCATAGGTAGAACAATATAAATAGAATCTATAAATAAAAAAATAAACATTATTTATATGGTTAGAGAATTGCATTGGAAGTTAAACCCTGGCCCAGATCCATGTAGTGCTGTCATGCCAACTAGGTTATGACATAATAATAATAATAATTATATTAATATTCCATTTGGCAGTTGCTGTTATCCAAAGCGACTTACAGTCGAATCATTACAAACAAATCTTTAAAATCCAGACGGAAAATATTTACACAAGAAGCAACCTAATATCACACAGTCAAACTCTGTCATTTAGTAAGTTCACCATTCTGCGATTCTCACTGTTAAACATCGCGTGCATACATTTAGGTGGCCCCGAGTGTGAATCGAACCACCGACCTTTGGTTTTGCAAGCGCCATGCTCAACCGACTGTGGTCCTATAGGTAGAGCAATATCATCTGTTTATTTCATTTACTCCTAGATTCTATTTATATGGATTGAGCATTGCATTGGAAGTGAATCCCGGGGTCCCAGGTCAGTGTAGTGCCGTCTTGCCAACTAGGCTATTACAATTCCTTTAGGAGTTGGTAAGAAAGCACAAACAGGTCTTGGATACAGGCTATGAATCAATTATTTACTGTAACTGCAGGTGGCAGTCACCATCGCTAGCCTCTGAGGTATGTGAGAGAGGGGTATGACTAGTCACATGTGGTTACAAAGCAGTGTGTATTGCCTGGAGCTACTGGCTTGATGTTTCAAGGGAAAGACTCAAAGGCCACGGAATAGAGCTAAGCACAGGCAAAGTCCTAGAGGAAAACCTGCTTCTGTCTGCTTTCCAACAGACACTGGGAGACAAGTTCACCTTCCAGCAGGTCATTAACCTAAAACACAAGGTTTGAATGTTCCTGAGTGGCCTACTTACCATTTTGACTTTTGTCTAGCAATATTCAACAACCAACTTGAAGAATTTTTTAAATATTAATGTGCAAATATTGTACAATCCAGGTGTGCAAAGCTCTTAGAGACTTACCAAGAAAGAGTCACAACTGTAATCTCTGCCAAAGGTGTGTTTACAGAGTATTGACTCAGGGGTGTGAATACTTAATGAGATATTTCTGTATTTCATTTTCATTAAATTTGCAACAATTTTTAAAAACATGTTTTCGCTTTGTTATTATGGGATATAACTATGGGAACCATTAGAGTCAACATGGGCCAGCATCCCTGTGGAATGCTTTCAAAACCTTGTAGAGTCCATGCCCCGAAGAATCGAGGCTGTTCTGAGGGTGCAATGAGGGTGCAACTCAATATTAGGAGGGTGCAAAATTATCAGTTTTTATTTGCAGAAAATGACCACTGGTCAAAATAACAAAAAAGATGCAGTGTTGTCAGACCTGGAATAATGCAGATATTGACACGCGTCCTTCACAAAGACAAATCTGATCCTCCACCAAATGTCACAGTGGGTGCGAGACCTACACGCCACAGTGTTTTGCACCCACTGTGACATTTGGTGGAGGATCGGTGAGGATCTGGGGGTGCTTGAGCAAGGCTGGAATCGGGCAGATTTGTCTTTGTGAAGGACGCATGAATCAAGCCACGTACAAGGTTGTCCTGGAAGAAAACCTGCTTCCTTCTGCTCTTACAATGTTCCCCAACTCTGAGGATTGTTTTTTCCAGCAGGACAATGCTTCATGCCACACAGCCAGATCAATCAAGGTGTGGATGGAGGACCACCAGACCTGAACCCCATTGAAAACCTCTGGAATGTGATCTAGAGGAAGATGGATGGTCACAAGCCATCAAACAAAGCCGAGCTGCTTGAATTGTTGCGCCAGGAGTGGCTTAAAGTCAACCAACATCAATGTGAAAGACTGGTGGAGGGCATGCCAAGACGCATGACAGCTGTGATTGAAAATCAGGGTTATTCCACCAAAGTTAAAACATTAGTATTGTGTTGTTTAAAAATGAGTATGAACTTATTTTCTTTGCATTATTATTATTAGTGGTTCTGCAGGTGGTGACCACAGACCTGCTGGAGGTCATTTTGCAGGGCTCTGGCAGTGCTCCTCCTTGCACAAAGGCGGAGGTAGCGGTCCTGCTGCTGGGTTGTTGCCCTCCTACGGCCTCCTCCACGTCTCCTGATGTACTGGCCTGTCTCCTGGTAGCGCCTCCATGCTCTGGACACTACGCTGACAGACACAGCAAACCTTCTTGCCACAGCTCGCATTGATGTGCCATCCTGGATGAGCTGCACTACCTGAGCCACTTGTGTGGGTTGTAGACTCCGTCTCATGCTACCACTAGAGTGAAAGCACCGCCAGCATTCAAAAGTGACCAAAACATCAGCCAGGAAGCATAGGAACTGAGAAGTGGTCTGTGGTCACCACCTGCAGAACCACTCCTTTATTGGGGGTGTCTTGCTAATTGCCTATAATTTCCACCTTTTGTCTATTCGATTTGCACAACAGCATGTGAAATTTATTGTCAATCAGTGTTGCTTCCTAAGTGGACAGTTTGATTTCACAGAAGTGTGATTGACTTGGAGTTACATTGTGTTGTTTAAGTGTTCCCTTTATTTTTTTGAGCAGTGTATGTATATATGTTTTTGTTGACATAAAATCAATCAAATCAAAGTGTATTTGTCCCGTGTAGAGGATACAGCAGGTATAAACGACACAGTGAAATGCTTACTTGCTCTTCCTCAACCGTACAGTAATACTTAGTCACATAAACCCCTCAGGGATACAGTTTATTGAATTTACGTTTCCTCCATTCCCCAGATGCAGCACACATTGTATAATGGCAGCAGCGGCCTGGCCCTGTACAGCCGTCCCTTCAACGAGTCGTTTGAGGAGGCTCCCATGCTGGTAGCGATCCTCACCTACTTAGGCTACGGCATCCTCACCGACTTAGGCTACAGCGTCCTCACCTACTTAGGCTACGGCGTCCTCACCTACTTAGGCTACGGCGTCCTCACCTACTTAGTCTACGGCATCCTCACCGTGTTTGGTTACCTCCGAGACTTCCTCTGGCACTGGAAGATCGAGAGGTGTCACATCGCTCGCGAGAGGGAGGAGCAGAGGGTAAGACTGTATAGCCACCTCACCTGGCTCAGTCCACAGTCTGTTTGCAAAAACCTTCTTACTTCTCATCGCCATCTTCATCAACATCATCATTCTTTAAAATGATTCCCCCGAAAAAAAAGTTCACCCCTAAAATCTAAGTAGACAGATTATTTCATATTTCAAAAGTCGTATATATTTCAAAAGTTCTTTATTTTATACATTTTAGAATAAGGCTGTAACGTAACAAAATGTGTAAAAGGTTAAGGGGTCTGAATACTTTCCGAATGCACTAGACCTCTCTTACATCTGTCCCACGTGCTACAATGGGTCCGTCCTTATTTTCTGTCCCCCCTACCATGTTTCTACAATGGGTCCGTCCCTATTTTCTGTTTCTACAATGGGTCCGTCCCTATTTTCTGTTTCTACAATGGGTCTGTCCCTATTTTCTGTTCCCCCTGCCATGTTTCTACAATGGGTCCGTCCCTATTTTCTGTCCCCCCTGCCATGTTTCTACAATGGGTCCGTCCCTATTTTCTGTCTCCCCTGACATGTTTCTACAATGGGTCCATCCCTATTTTCTGGCCCGCCTGCCATGTTTCTACACTGTACAGATCACCCTAAAGCCCTGTAACTAGTCTGTGAGAGGCATACACTACTTAGACAAGTTTGGGTATATACAGAATATACAGGTAGTGTACTGTACTCTATGAGATGAGCAGGTATATACAGAATATACAGGCAGTGTACTGTACTCTCTGAGATGAACAGGTATATACAGGTAGTGTACTGTACTCTATGAGATGAGCAGGTACTTTTCAATAAAGGTTACTCATCTTACCCTATGGAGGGAATATTTATACCTGCAGTATACTATGACACTGATCTAACAGTCTCTTCCCTCTCTCCCCTTTTCCGTCTCTCCCCTCTTCCCTCGCCTCCTCCCTCCCCTCTTCCCTCGCCTCCTCTCTCCCCTCCCCCCTCTTCCCTCCCTCCCTCCTCTCTTCCCTCCCTCCTTCCCTACTCTCTCCCTCCTTCCTCTCTTCCCTCGCCCCTCTCGATCCTCTCTTCCCTCCATTGTCTTTTCCCTTCCCTCCCTACCTCTCCTCTTCCCTCCCTCCCTCCCTCCCTAACTCTCCTCTTCCTTCCCTCCCCACTTCCCTCACTCCCATCTACCTCTCCTCCTCCCTCCCTCTTCTCCGCCTCCCCTCTTCACTCCCGCCCTCCCTCCACTCCCCTCCCTACCTCTCCTCTTGCCTCCCTCTTCCCTGCCTCCCCTCTTCACTTCCTCCTCTCCCCTCCCTCCCTCCTCTCTCCAGTATGGAAGGCAGTATAGTACGTCTACCTGAAGTCATAGCTCTGAAGAAGCGCTACAGGGCCTATCTGTACCTGGACGAGGCCCACAGTATTGGGGCTCTGGGGCCGGGGGGGGGGGGGGGGGGGGCGAGGTGTGGTCGACTACTTTGGTCTGGACCCCAGAGACGTGGACGTGATGATGGGGACGTTCACTAAGAGCTTCGGAGCTGCGGGGGGCTACATCGGAGGCAGGAGGGTGAGGAGGAGAACATTGAAATATATAATAATATAATATGTCATTTAGCAGAGCTTTCATCCAAAGCGACATTTTACGTACGTGTGGTCCCGGAAATCAAACCCACTATCCTTTACGTTGCAAGCCCCATCCTCTACCAATCGAGCTACGGAGGACCACCAATAAATCAACGTTGATTTACCTGTTTCAGGGTCGTTACACATTAACGTTTCAGATATTGTCAATATAGCAATATAGAAAGGTTAGAGAAAAACATTTGAGCGACATTACATATCAACAGTACAGCAACATTGGAGGGAGGAGGATGAGGAGCAATGGCCGACACACAGCATGCTGATACAACGTCTTCAGAACGTTTTCTCACCCTTCTTTTTTCTCCATGTTGTTGTGTTACAGCCTGAATTAGAATTGTATTAAATGTAGATGTTTTATGGGGGGGTCACTGGCCTACACACAGTACCCCATAATGTCAAAGTGGAATTTTGTTGTTCATTTCTTTTAACAAATTTATTAAAAAAATGTAAAGTCAGAAAGTATTCAACCCTCTTTGTTATGGTAAACCTAAATCAGTTCAGGAGTAAAAATGTGCTTAACATGTCACGTTATAAGTTGAAGGGAATCACTCGGTGTGCAATACTAGTGTTTAACATGATTTTTTGAATGACTACCTCATCCCTGTACCGCACACATACTGTACAATTATCTGTAAGGTCCCTCAGTCGAGGAGTGAATGTTCAACACTGATTTAACAACAAAGACCAATCAAAAGTTTGCACACACCTTTTCATTCAAGGGTTTATCTTTATTTTTACTATTTTCAAATTGTAGAATAATAGTGAAGACCAAAAAACTATTAAATAACACGTGGAATCATGCAGTAACCAAAAAAAGTGTTAAACAAATCTAAATATATTTTATATTTGAGATTCTTTAATGTAGCCACCCTTTGCCTTGATGCAACAGACGACACATCCACCTGTTAAGAAACGGACTGCTAGAACTGTTAAGGCTCCATGGATTGATGAGGAATTTAAAAACTGTATGGTTGAAAGAGATGAGACTAAAGGAGTGGCTATAAAGTCTGGATGCACATCTGACTGACTTACTGCAAATTGAGAAATTATGTCACTAAACTCAACAAAAGGAAGAAGAAACATTACGTTAAATGAAATTACTGGTTCTAACAGCAGACCTATAAGCTTGCTGCCAGCTCGTTTTTGATTTTTCACCTTTATTTAACGAGGCAAGTCAGTTAAGAACAAATTCTTATTTTCAACGATGGCCTAGGAACAGTGGGTTAACTGCCTTGTTCAGGGGTAGAACGACAGATTTGTACCTTGTCAGCTCAGGGATTTGAACTTGCAACCTTTCAGTTACTAGTCCAACGCTCTAACCACTAGGCTACGCTGCTGCCCCCTCTTAGAGATCTGTTAGATATTTTTTTGTTGTTGACCAAATACAATGCTATTTCTCTGTAAACAAATTAACAACAGACTTTCAGCATGCTTATAGAGAAGGGCACGCAACATGTACTGCACTGACACTAATTACTGATGATTGGTTGAAATAAATTGATAATAAGAAGATTGTGGGAGCTGTACTGTTAGATTTCAGTGCAGCCTTTGCTGTTATTGACCATAACCTGTTGTTGAAAAAATTGATGTGTTTTGGCTTTTCATCCTCTGACATATCGTGGATTCAGAGCTATCTATCTAATAGAACTCAAAGGGTTTTCTTTAATGGAAGCTTATCTAATGTCAAACCTGTAAAGTGTGGTGTACCGCAGGGCAGCTCTCTTGGTCCTCTACTCTTTTCTATTTTAACCAATGACCTGCCTCTGGCATTAAACAAAGCATGTGTGTCCATGTATGTTGATGATTCAACCATATACGCATCAGCAACCACAGCTAGTGAAGTCACTGAAAGCCTTAACAAAGAGTTGCAGTCTGTTTTGGAATGGGTGGCCATTAATAAACTGGTCCTGAACATCTCTAAAACTAAGAGCATTGTATTTGGTACAAGTCATTCCCTAAGTTCTAGACCTCAGTTGAAACTGGTAATGGATGGTGTGGCTGTTGAACTAGTTGAGGAGACTAAATTACTTGGCGTTACCTTAGAATGTAAACTGTCATGGTCAAAACATAGATTCAATGGTTGTAAAGACGGGGAGAGGTTTGTCCGTAATAAAGAGATGCTCTGCTTTTTTGACACCACACTCCACACAAATCAAGTTCTGCAGGCTCTAGTATTGTCTAATCTTGATTATTGTCCAGTCGTGTGGTCGAGTGCTCCAAGGAAAGACCTAGTTAAGCTGTAGCTGGCCCAGAACAGAGCGGCACGTCTTGCTCTTTGTTGTAATCAGAGGGCTGATATAAATACTATGCATGTCAGTCTCTCTTGTCTGAGAGTTGAGGAGAGACTGACCTCATCACTTCTTTTTATAAGAAACGTTAATGTGTTGAAATCCCAAATTGTTTGCATAGTCAACTTACACACAGCTCTGACACACATACTTACCCCACCAGACATGCCACCAGGGGTCATTTCACAGTCCCCAAATCCAGATCAAATTCAAGAAAGCATATAGTATTATATAGAGCCATTATTCCATCTCATATTGCTCAAATAAATAGCAAACCTGGTTTAAAAAAACAGATCAAGCAACACCTCACAGCACAACGCCTCTCCCCAATTGGACCTGGATAGTTTGTTTGTGTGTATGTATTGATATGTAGTCTACGTGTGCCTTCTGTCTTAAAAAATAAATAATAATTGATGTACTGCCCTTAAGCTCTTGTCTATTAATGTTCTGTATTATGTCATGTTTCATGTTTTGTGTGGACCCCAAGAAGAGTAGCTGCAGCTTTTGCAACAGCTAATGTGGATCCTAATAAAATTCCCCGCCCCCAAAAAATGGTTGTCTAGCAACCAATTTGGCAGATCATGAACATTATGGAAAATAATAATTTACAAATGTTTCACAATCCAGGTCTGGAAAGCTCTTAGAGACTTACCCAGTGTCGTGACTTTGGCATCATTAAAGTGAAGACTGTTATTTTATCAAATCAATTCTCTGTAATTATTATTATTACGTGATTAAAATAATAATGTAAATGTAATTAACTAGGAATTCGGGGCACCAAGGAAAATCTTCAGATTACAAAGTTATAATTTTCCTAATATAACTCTTCAGATGTTTTAATATCTGATGAATTAGTCTACTAATTCATGAATTATTCTTTACCTCACGTTAGTCTAATTCCAAACGTCTTAAATTGTTGGTTATCTGCACGAACCCAGTCTTCACTATGAATCATCCATACATCAATTGTCTTAATCATTTATTTACTAACGAACTAAATAATCACAGAAATGCACAAACAAACAAACGGTAGATATGGTTACAAGGAAATGATAGGGGAGGCTGGTGGTGGTCTAAGCCGATATGACGGCTTGGTGCACAAAGGGAAGTGGGTGTGAACTGAGAAGGGCGGGAAAGACAAAAGGAATCACTACACAGTTGATAATTATATTAATTGAAATGCTAATCCTTTGCACATGAACGCTCACTCATTTGGGAATAATTGCAATCAATATATATTTGCGCCCAGTGTGTCGTCGTGATCTCTGTTGGAATCATCAGTCCTTCTGTTGGAAGGTTCATCCGAGTGTCTCTCTCTGCTTCTCTGAAGTATTTCGTGGTTAGAATGGATACTTCAGAGTACCATTCAGATATGTTCTCATGAAATAGATGTTTCGGCGGTTGTCGGTCTTCACATCCCAGGTTAACAATTTCTAGCTGCAAACTAGTAATTAGTATCTAAGATTTGCTCTTATTCTGTCGGGATCGATAGTCTCAGAGTTTAACCATTTCCACCCGTGTAGCCAATGCTCCACGTGGTTTGGTTAGGAATTCAAAAACCATTACAACCTTAGCTTATACTGAGGTTTTTGTGGTCTCTAATCAAACCTTTGCTCCCACAGCTGACCGAGCTATGTTTTTTATTCGTAACAGTAGAAAAGGGCTGTTCCATGACGCCAGATCATGTCTGTACTCATGGGGCCGGGCCAATGACTTAGTTAAACTTTAAAGGGAATCAAATTCTCTCACATTAACATCATTACATCATTTCACAAATAGTTTCATCTTTACTCATTTTATACAATAATTAGACGCAAACCTCATAAGGAGGCTCCTGTATAAACAGAGTTATGGTAATGTGGCTGTATTGTCTTTCATGCGGTCACAAACATGAATCAAAACGGACCGGGTCGTTGCAGGCTTCTCCACCGACTGTTTACACATTCTCCAAAACATGGATATTGTTCAGTTCTCAAGTTCTGTGATTTAGAAGAAGTTCCTTTGTTCTACTGTGAAACTCTCTCTCTCCATACTGTATGGCCAGGAGGACGGTGTCTCCTCCAGGAATTTATGACCTGAGATAACAGAACCTGGGTGTAGGAGGGAGAGAGAGGGGGATGCCACCCTCTATACCCAGAAAGGGCCACGTCATGACACCAGAAAGACTCACGGCTGTAATGCTGCCAAGGTGCTTATACAAAGTATTGACTCAGGGGTGTAAATACTTATGTAAATTAGATATTTCTGTATTTCATTTTCAATACATTATTCAAAAGGCACTTGCACATCTGAGTTATCTTTTTCGCAGGTGCGTGGTAACAGTTGAAATAAATTAGGATTTATGAAAACTTGCTTGCTAGGTCAATGACCTCATTGTGGTTTTACAGATGTGTTTAATACGTTTTATGTACACACTTTATTCAAATATTTATGCATATTGTTATATTTAGTAGCACTATTTAGTAGCACTGTTTCCCCTCGACTCCAACCCCATTTGATGTGTGGATAAGATGTGGTTGGGGTTATGTCTAAATAAGGGTGCTAATTTAAAAAACTCACAAAGCTCTGACGAAGGCCGTGAAGCCGATGCGTAAAGCTCTGACGAAGGCCGTGAGGCCGATACGTAAAGCTCTGACGAAGGCCATGAGGCCGATACGTAAAGCTCTGACCGAGGCTGTGAGGCCGATACGTAAAGCTCTGACGAAGGCCGTAAGGCCGATACGTAAAGCTCTGACGGAGGCCGTGAGGCCGATACGTAAAGCTCTGACGAAGGCCGTGAAGCCGATGCGTAAAGCTCTGACGAAGGCCGTGAGGCCGATACGTAAAGCTCTGACGAAGGCCGTGAGGCCGATACGTAAAGCTTATTAAAGATCAGTGATACTATCAGGAGCAGTGTGCAGGGTTCTTATTCTTTCTCATTCAATACATTAGAAAACATTTCTAAGAACATGTTTTTACTTTGGCATTATGAGGTATTGTGTGTAGATGTGTGAGAGAAAAACTATGTATTTAATCCATGTTGAATTCAAGCTGTAACAGCACAACATGTAAAATAAGTCAAGGGGTGAATACTTTCTGAATGCACTATAACACATGTTCTATTCTGTTTTGTTTTATTCTATTTTGTTCTGTTCTATTTGTTGTATTCTGTTCTATTCTATTTTGTTCTATTCTATTTGTTCTATTCTGTTCTATTCTGTTCTATTCTATTTTGTTTTATTCTATTTGTTCTATTCTATTTTGTTTTATTCTATTTGTTCTATTCTATTTTGTTTTATTCTATTTGTTCTATTCTATTTTGTTTTATTCTATTTGTTCTATTCTATTTTGTTATATTCTGTTTTATTCTATTTGTTATATTCTGTTCTATTCTGTTCTATTCTATTTTGTTGTATTCTCTTTTGTTATATTCTGTTCTATTCTGTTCTATTCTGTTTTGTTTTATTCTATTTGTTCTATTCTATTTTGTTCTATTCTGTTCTATTCTATTTTGTTGTATTCTATTTTGTTCTATTCTGTTCTATTCTATTCTGTTCTATTCTATTTTGTTTTATTCTGTTCTATTCTATTCTATTTTGTTATATTCTGTTTTATTCTATTTGTTCTATTCTGTTCTATTCTCTTTTGTTATATTCTGTTCTATTCTATTTTGTTCTATTCTATTTTGTTCAATTCTAGGAATTGATAGAGTACCTGCGGTCCCACTCTCACAGTGCGGTGTATGCTACGTCAATGTCATCTCCCGTCGTGGAGCAGATCATCACCTCCATGAAGTGCATTATGGGGGAGGACGGGACAGCGATAGGTGAGTGACACGTAGAAACGTGGTAGATAGAATGGGAAAGGTTCTATTTTCCACACACACACACACACTGATGCAACTGAATGCCATTTTGAAGACATTGCACTTAGGTGCTAAAAAATATCATGAGGTGTTTGGTCTGGGGTTGGTACAGAATGTTTTTCTATTGGTTCATACCAGCTATCACCACAAGGGGGCTGTAGAAGCTTGAGACTGGAGCAACTGCAGTTTACAACAGGTTGGGTCAGACTGCTCACTCTCGACAGGAAGACACTGGGTTTCTTATTTACTGACTGTGTGTGAGGTAATCAGTGTGGTGTATTGGTGGAAATGTACATGTTCTACAGAAGCTGGTGAAAGCTCTGACTATACAGGAGACCATTCATCATTCATATACAGTTGACATTGAGAGGACGTTTCTTTTTTTGCTGAGTATATGTATGGAGGCCTCAACCACTACCCTGAGAGCACTTGATTCAGTATATCATGCGGGCCTCAAGTTCATTACCAATCAAACACATCTAACACATCATTGTGATCTCTAGAGCACCGTTGGCTGGTCTTCATTGACCTTGTATAGGCCTAAACACTGGTAAACACTGATTTATACGGCCATATTGGGTAAAATGCCACTTTATCGCTGTTATTTTTTAATCAGGTCAGAATAATAAATATAATTTACGGTCCCATTCTCATTTGCTTTTAACAATACCAAGAATTAGAACAGGTCATGGAAGAAATAGCTTTAGTTACTCAGCTCCGTGGTCCTGGAATTCTCTCCTGAACATTTAAAATGTGATGATCTAGTTTTGTTGGTGGAGTTTAAACACTTGTTTGATGTAAGTATTATAGAATAGTGTAATTGTCTTTGGGACCGCTGGTTTTTAGTTATGACATTTGTGTTTCTTTACATAATATGTAATTGTTGTACTATAAGTGATCTTGGAATGGAATGAATGAGGGTGCAATCCTCAGCTTGCTCTGGGCTAAGTCAGAAGGAGACTGATTTCATTTAGGCTAGCTTCCTGCAGTACCGGCCATGTCTGCAGACTCTCTCACACACACACACGCATACATTTATATTGTCTCCACCGTGCAGCCCGTCTGATCACTGTCAGCTCTGTGTGCAGAACAGCTTAGGTGTCATATTCAGATGACCCTGACACAAACACTCACGCATGCCACTATATCACGGTAGGACAACAACAACAAACAGTTGCTCTTGCCTTGTTCATCCCAGGTGAAGTTGTGTGTGTGCATGTGTTTGTGTGTGTGTGTGTGCATGCAGTGAGTGTGTTTCCTATGACTAACTCTGCTGTAACTTGGTCTTCCTCAAGGTTGTCCATATCATCTCAATACATCTGATCTGATACACACTCTGCTGCCAGGCAGGCCTTACTGCAGCCTCAGGTTGAGGACTTCTGATCCTACATACTCGTTTACATCCTTCGTTCAGTGAATATAGAGAGCTTTTCCAGGGTTGAACACAGCTGTGAACACTGGCTCTTTCCCCCGCCTCTTCCTTTGATTGACAGCTGAGCTGTCCATATCTGGCTCTTTCCCCCGCCTCTTCCTTTGATTGACAGCTGAGCTGTCCATACCTGGCTCTTTCCCCCGCCTCTTCCTTTGATTGACAGCTGAGCTGTCCATATCTGGCTCTTTCCCCCGCCTCTTCCTTTGATTGACAGCTGAGCTGTCCATATCTGGCTCTTTCCCCCGCCTCTTCCTTTGATTGACAGCTGAGCTGTCCATACCTGGCTCTTTCCCCCGCCTCTTCCTTTGATTGACAGCTGAGCTGTCCATACCTGGCTCTTTCCCCCGCCTCTTCCTTTGATTGACAGCTCAGCTGTCCATACCTGGCTCTTTCCCCCGCCTCTTCCTTTGATTGACAGCTGAGCTGTCCATACCTGGCTCTTTCCCCCGCCTCTTCCTTTGATTGACAGCTGAGCTGTCCATACCTGGCTCTTTCCCCCGCCTCTTCCTTTGATTGACAGCTGAGCTGTCCATATCTGGCTCTTTCCCCCGCCTCTTCCTTTGATTGTCAGCTGAGCTGTCCATACCTGGCTCTTTCCCCCGCCTCTTCCTTTGATTGACAGCTGAGCTGTCCATACCTGGCTCTTTCCCCCGCCTCTTCCTTTGATTGACAGCTGAGCTGTCCATACCTGGCTCTTTCCCCCGCCTCTTCCTTTGATTGACAGCTGAGCTGTCCATACCTGGCTCTTTCCCCCGCCTCTTCCTTTGATTGACAGCTGAGCTGTCCATACCTGGCTCTTTCCCCCGCCTCTTCCTTTGATTGACAGATGAGCTGTCCATACCTGGCTCTTTCCCCCGCCTCTTCCTTTGATTGACAGATGAGCTGTCCATACCTGGCTCTTTTCCCCGCCTCTTCCTTTGATTGACAGCTGAGCTGTCCATGCCTGGCTCTTTCCCCCGCCTCTTCCTTTGATTGACAGATGAGCTGTCCATACCTGTCTCTCCTCCCTGCCTCTTCCTTTGATTGACAGATGAGCTGTCCATACCTGTCTCTCCTCCCTGCCTCTTCCTTTGATTGACAGCTGAGCTGTCCATACCTGGCTCTCCTCCCAACCTCTTCCTTTGATTGAAAGCTGAGCTGTCCATACCTGGCTCTCCTCCCAACCTCTTCCTTTGATTGAAAGCTGAGCTGTCCATACCTGGCTCTCCTCCCAACCTCTTCCTTTGATTGAAAGCTGAGCTGTCCATACCTGGCTCTCCTCAAGAGGTTGGGAGAAATTAGGTAAAACGGATTTTATCTCATTTTTAAGTCCCCGGCCACTAAGAATGCCGCTTCTGGATGAGCATTTTCTTGTTTGCTTATGGCCGTATACAGCTCATTGAGTGCAGTCTCAGTGCCAGCATCGGTTTGTGGTGGTAAACAGACGGCTACGAAAAATATAGATGAAAACTCTCTCGGTAGATTGTGTGGTCTTCAGCTTATCATGAGGTACTCTACCTCAGGCGAGCCATACCTCGAGACTTCCTTAATATTAGACATCGCACACCAGCTGTTTTTGACAAATAGACACCCCCACCACTCGTCTTACCAGACGTAGCTGTTCTGTCCTGCCGATACATGGAAAACCCAGCCAACTGTATATTATCCGTGTCCTCGTTCGAAACATAAGATATTACAGTTTTGAATGTCCCATTGGTAGGAGGGTCTTGAATGGAGATCATCTAGTTTATTCTCCAGTGATTGCACGTTGGCCAATAGAACGGATGGTAGAGGCACGTTACCCATTCGCCGACTAATTCTCCCAAAGCACCCCTATCTCTGCTCCCTGTACTTCTGTCTTTTCTTTTTCATGCGAATGACGTGGATTTGGGCCTGGTATCAGAGAAGCAGTATATCCTTTGCGTCGGACTGATTAAATTAAAAATCTTTGTCCAGTTCAAGGTGAGTAATCGCAGTTCTGATATCCAGAAGCTATTTTGGGTCATAAGAGACGGTAGCAGCAACATTATGTGCAAAATAAGTTACAAACATTGCGAAAAAGCACACAAAATAGCACAGTTGTTTAGAAGCCTGTAAACCAGCAGCCATCTCCTCCGGCGCCATTGTATCTGGCTCTCTTGCCAACCTCTTCCTTTGATTGACAGCTGAGCTGTCCATACCTTTCTCTCCTCCCTGCCTCTTCCTTTGATTGACAGATGAGCTGTCCATACCTGTCTCTCCTCCCTGCCTCTTCCTTTGATTGACAGCTGAGCTGTCCATACCTGTCTCTCCTCCCTGCCTCTTCCTTTGATTGACAGATGAGCTGTCCATACCTGTCTCTCCTCCCTGCCTCTTCCTTTGATTGACAGCTGAGCTGTCCATACCTGTCTCTCCTCCCTGCCTCTTCCTTTGATTGACAGATGAGCTGTCCATACCTGTCTCTCCTCCCTGCCTCTTCCTTTGATTGACAGATGAGCTGTCCATACCTGTCTCTCCTCCCTGCCTCTTCCTTTGATTGACAGCTGAGCTGTCCATACCTGTCTCTCCTCCCTGCCTCTTCCTTTGATTGACAGATGAGCTGTCCATACCTGTCTCTCCTCCCTGCCTCTTCCTGATTGACAGATGAGTTCACGGAAACGAGAATGATTAGAACTGTCTTGAAACCTCTAGTATTGTGCTGCAGGATTTCCATGTTTACCAGGCTTTGGTTTCCTCAAGGCGTCTGAGTCTTGGATGGTATGAGTCGGAATGAGCTCGCTACCGTTTGAATGAATGAGTTGATAAAGTTGAATAAAATATTTTCCAAAATGTAAATTGTGTCTTCTCTTCTTTGTGTTTTGCTAAGATGGACCGAGGATTTGAAAAGAGTTTGCAGACTATGAAAATAAATCTATACATACAACGCCTTGTTCAAATACAAAAGGCAAACAGACAGCCCTTTTCATTATTTTGTCTACAACACATTTTGATTAGCCTATGTAATTGTAAAATAGGGACATTGTAGCAGTCGTAATGGCATGAAATCAGCAAAAGCCAAGGCAGGTTGACGTGCTCAGAGTGGAGATTTATTTACAGGTCTTGGTGATCCAATGGTTATAGCACCATATCATACAAAATATACATGTAGATTGACCAGATATACACAGGCAAAAGCCCAATAGAAACAGAATGTGTATCAGGCTGAACCGGTCCTATCTGAATGGACACACGTAGAGAAACCAAATGGAATTTGTCTAACATGAGCTCAAACTGGTAGGCCTACGTTCTGGTAAGCCCCCGGGCCCATACAGTTACCCAATTGGCAATTACAACCAATAAACTGGTTCTACAATTTAAAAGGCCATTTCCACATCCATTGTTACATTGATACATTTGTCTTAATCAGTTGTCTGTGGAGTGTAGAACATACAGTAATGTGATTAGAGAGATATTTGAGCAGGGTGTTAACACTGTGGAGTGTAAAACATACAGTAATGTGATTAGAGAGATATTTGAGCAGGGTGTTAACACTGTGGAGTGTAAAACATACAGTAATGTGATTAGAGAGATATTTGAGCAGGGTGTTAACACTGTGGAGTGTAAAACATACAGTAATGTGATTAGAGAGATATTTGAGCAGGTTGTTAACACTGTGGAGTGTAAAACATACAGTAATGTGATTAGAGAGATATTTGAGCAGGGTGTTAACACTGTAGAGTGTAGAACATACAGTAATGTGATTAGAGAGATATTTGAGCAGGGTGTTAACACTGTGGAGTGTAAAACATACAGTAATGTGATTAGAGAGATATTTGAGCAGGGTGTTAACACTGTGGAGTGTGAAACATACAGTAATGTGATTAGAGAGATATTTGAGCAGGGTGTTAACACTGTGGAGTGTAAAACATACAGTAATGTGATTAGAGAGATATTTGAGCAGGGTGTTAACACTGTGGAGTGTAAAACATACAGTAATGTGATTAGAGAGATATTTTAGCAGGGTGTTAACACTGTGGAGTGTAAAACATACAGTAATGTGATTAGAGAGATATTTGAGCAGGGTGTTAACACTGTGGAGTGTGAAACATACAGTAATGTGATTAGAGAGATATTTGAGCAGGGTGTTAACACTGTGGAGTGTAAAACATACAGTAATGTGATTAGAGAGATATTTGAGCAGGGTGTTAACACTGTGGAGTGTAAAACATACAGTAATGTGATTAGAGAGATATTTGAGCAGGGTGTTAACACTGTGGAGTGTAAAACATACAGTAATGTGATTAGAGAGATATTTGAGCAGGGTGTTAACACTGTGGAGTGTAAAACATACAGTAATGTGATTAGAGAGATATTTGAGCAGGGTGTTAACACTATGGAGTGTGAAACATACAGTAATAGGACATTGGGAAATGTTCCTGTTTTGGAAATTATGGTGTAGGAATGATTCTTCATAACACAGGCTTACTGTACTAGTTTCTCACCTACGCCATATAAAGACTTGTTGGCAAAGACTCCAACACAGAATATGAAGCGTAAAACAGAACACTGTAACTTTAGTCGATTGCAATACATTTAAATGTGTTCTTTGATATTCTGGAGATTAACCTCTAATTCCTCCCAAACCCGGATCCGGGAGCACCCCCATCAGTAAAAAAGCTGACTAGCATAGCCTAGCATAGCGTCACAAGTAAATACTAGCATCTAAATATCATTAAATCACAAGTCCAAGACACCAGATGAAAGATACACATCTTGTGAATCCAGCCATCATTTCTGATTTTTAAAATGTTTTACAGGGAAGACACAATATGTAAATCTATTAGCTAACCACGTTAGCAAAAGACACCACTTTTCTTACTCCACCATTTTTTTACTGCATCAGTAGCTATCACAAATTCGACCAAATAAAAATATAAATAGCCACTAACCAAGAAACAACTTCATCAGATGACAGTCTGATAACATATTTATTGTATAGCATATGTTTTGTTAGAAAAATGTGCATATTTCAGGTATAAATCATAGTTTACCATTGCAGCCACCATCACAACTCTCACCAAAGCGACTAGAATAACTACAAAGACCATCGTGTATTACCTAATTACTCATCATAAAACATTTCTTAAAAATACACAGCGTACAGCAAATGAAAGACACAGATCTTGTGAATCCAGCCAATATTTCAGATTTTCTAAGTGTTTTACAGCGAAAACACAATATAGCGTTATATTAGCTTACCACAATAGCAAACATCACAACAGCATTGATTCAAGCCAAAAATAGCGATAACGTATAAACCACCAAAATATATTAATTTTTTCACTAACCTTCTCAGAATTCTTCAGATGACAGTCCTATAACATCATATTACACAATGCATATAGAGTTTGTTCGAAAATGTGCATATTTAGCGGCACAAATCGTGGTTATACAATGTGATTAGTGGCCAAAACTTCAAGCACTCTGTCCGGCGCCATCTTGGAGAGGCACCTAATCTAATCGAAAACTATTCATAAACTTGACTAAAAAATACAGATTGGACAGCAAATGAAAGATAAATTAGTTCTTAATGCAATCGCTGTGTTATATTTTTTAAATTAACGTTACTGCGCAATACAGGGTGCGCTAAAGCGAGACCGCACCGAAATTCATGGCGGAATTATTATTTGACATTTGTCAACATAAATACGAATTAACAGCATAAAGACTGCTTACTATTTGCTGAGCTTCCATCAGAATCTTGGGTTAGGTGTCCTTTCTCCAGAACAATCGTCTTTTGGTTGAAAGATGTCCTCTTCTCCTGTCGAAATAGCCGCTAACGTTAGCTATGTGCCGGAAAGGTGTCCAACTCCTGATAGCGCGTCACAAAGAAATCCCAGAAAATCGCAATAAACTGATATAAACTGCTATAAGTCGGTTTAAATTAACTACCTTATGATGTCTTTAACAACTATAACGAATAAAAACATGACCGGAGATATAGAACTGCTAAAACGAAAGCTTTGCAGGAGGCCATTGTGATGTCCCTGCTGCGCCAGGCGCCCCGTTGAAAAGAACGGTACTTCCGTTCCACGGTCTTATATAGGGCCCCAGATTGCGCAATCCACTCCATTCAAATTCTCCCCGCTTACTGACATCTAGAGGAAGGCGTATGCAGTGCATGTAGCCCGATGGCTTACATGGGGACTTATAAACTGACCTCAGAACAGGGACCTCGATTTCTGAAATCTCACTCCCTGACAGGAAATGTGCTGCAGAATGAGTTCTGTTTCACTCAGAGAAATAATTCAAACGGTTTTAGAAACTAGAGAGTGTTTTCTATCCAATAGTAATAATAATATGCATATTGTACGAGCAAGAATTGAGTACGAGGCAGTTTAATTTGGGAACAAATTTTTACAAAGTCGAAATGGCGCCCCCCTAGTGTCACGGCTCCTCCTCTGCAGTGCAGGGGGCGGTTCCTCCTGCAGGCAGAGGAGGGTCGTTAGTGATTGGAGTCACCTGGGCTCTAAGTATTTAAACTGTTTCACTAATCACTTCTCTCTCTCTGCTCCTCCAGGTATGCTCATGATTTGTTTGTTCCTTTGTAGTTTTGCATAGTTTTCACTCAGTCATGTTCTCACACACATATTCACGCATCCATGCACTTTACATACACCTTACATCATGATACTTACACACCTCATTCCTTTTTCTTAGTTTAAGTTAATAGTTTGTTTATAATAAAGAACACTTTTAAATTGGCCTATACCTGTTGTTCGTGTCCCCTCATTTTTGTCACAGGCTATGAGCCGGCTTGTGACAAGACGTGCATGAGATTATCACTAGCCTAACACCATTAGCTACCCAAAAGGCAGTCTACAGTGTAAGCATCCTATTCTAGCGGTTTAACCATGTTTTTGTTATTGTACTCCCAAACACATGTTGTGTGCACCTGAAGAACGCAATAATACGTGGAGCCACTGCCATGGTACATCCTGCCAATTGAGTTAGAATGTAAACAACACATTGGTAAATAAAACTAAACATTTTAATAACATTTTTGTCATCATAAAAATGTGCAAGTTAACATTTTACATTTAAACAAGCTCTCAAGGAGGCATGTCGACTTTGAGCAACAACAAAAAAATGAAGGTCTCCCTGGCAACAGGAACCCTCAGCCACTCTGTTGCCCTGAAAGTGCTGTACCTGTGTGGGGAACACACGTGTCAAGATTACATGCCTACAGTCAGGTTCTGTGAGGTAATAATTTTGTATTCATATATCTGACCTCACTTATTGATCACTCATTGAGCTCAGGGAATTACATTTAAAATGCAAACCAAGCCATTTCTTGTTATGTAACAGATCAGAGGCCTCAGGTCAACAATGACAATCTGCACCAAACTGTCACATTCCCGACGGAAGCGAGGAGGTACCTGCTCTACTTAAAAGATGGGGACAAACCTCTATACAACAGCAACAGGTGAATTGCTAAGTTTAATACACAACAAAACCACAACTTAAAAACCACAGCAATATCTGAAGTTGTTTCTCAGCTTCTGTCCATTGACAACAAATACACTGTGAGAGCAGAATCTTAAATAGAGAGGTGTGTGTGTCACTCAAACTTTCACAGAAATTATCAAATCAGTGTAGAATTTGCAGGAAGAACATGTCACATGCACATATCTCAGTGAGAATCAGTGATTGAGAATGAGGAATCCGCTGGTATTGAGAATGAGGAATCCGCTGGTATTGAGAATGAGGAATCCGCTGGTATTGAGAATGAGGAATCCGTTGGTATTGAGAATGAGGAATCAGTTGGTATTGAGAATGAGGAATCAGTTGGTATTGAGAATGAGGAATCCGCTGGTATTGAGAATGAGGAATCAGTTGGTATTGAGAATGAGGAATCCGTTGGTATTGAGAATGAGGAATCCGTTGGTATTGAGAATGAGGAATCCGTTGGTATTGAGAATGAGGAATCCGTTGGTATTGAGAATGAGGAATCAGTTGGTATTGAGAATGAGGAATCAGTTGGTATTGAGAATGAGGAATCAGTTGGTATTGAGAATGAGGAATCAGTTGGTATTGAGAATGAAGAATCCGTTGGTATTGAGAATGAAGAATCCGTTGGTATTGAGAAAGAAGAATCCGTTTGTATTGAGAATGAGGAATCCGCTGGTATTGAGAATGAGGAATCCGCTGGTATTGAGAATGAGGAATCCGCTGGTATTGAGAATGAGGAATCCGCTGGTATTGAGAATGAGGAATCCGTTGGTATTGAGAATGAGGAATCAGTAGGTATTGAGAATGAGGAATCAGTAGGTATTGAGAATGAGGAATCCGCTGGTATTGAGAATGAGGAATCCGCTGGTATTGAGAATGAGGAATCCGTTGGTATTGAGAATGAGGAATCCGTTGGTATTGAGAATGAGGAATCCGCTGGTATTGAGAATGAGGAATCCGTTGGTATTGAGAATGAGGAATCCGCTGGTATTGAGAATGAGGAATCCGCTGGTATTGAGGATGAGGAATCCGCTGGTATTGAGAATGAGGAATCCGCTGGTATTGAGAATGAGGAATCCGCTGGTATTGAGAATGAAGAATCCGTTGGTATTGAGAATGAGGAATCCGTTGGTATTGAGAATGAGGAATCCGTTGGTATTGAGAATGAGGAATCCGTTGGTATTGAGAATGAGGAATCCGCTGGTATTGAGAATGAGGAATCCGCTGGTATTGAGAATGAGGAATCCGCTGGTATTGAGAATGAGGAATCCGTTGGTATTGAGAATGAGGAATCCGTTGGTATTGAGAATGAGGAATCCGCTGGTATTGAGAATGAGGAATCCGCTGGTATTGAGAATGAGGAATCCGCTGGTATTGAGAATGAGGAATCCGCTGGTATTGAGAATGAGGAATCAGTTGGTATTGAGAATGAGGAATCCGCTGGTATTGAGAATGAGGAATCCGTTGGCATTGAGAATGAGGAATCCGTTGGCATTGAGGATGAGGAATCCGCTGGCATTGAGGATGAGGAATCCGCTGGCATTGAGGATGAGGAATCCGCTGGCATTGAGGATGAGGAATCCGTTGGCATTGAGGATGAGGAATCCGTTGGCATTGAGGATGAGGAATCAGTAGGTATTGAGAATGAGGAATCCGCTGGTATTGAGAATGAGGAATCCGCTGGTATTGAGGATGAGGAATCCGCTGGTATTGAGGATGAGGAATCCGCTGGTATTGAGGATGAGGAATCCGCTGGTATTGAGGATGAGGAATCCGCTGGTATTGAGGATGAGGAATCCGTTGGGATTGAGGATGAGGAATCCGCTGGTATTGAGGATGAGGAATCCGCTGGTATTGAGGATGAGGAATCCGCTGGTATTGAGGATGAGGAATCCGTTGGTATTGAGAATGAGGAATCCGCTGGTATTGAGAATGAGGAATCCGCTGGTATTGAGAATGAGGAATCCGTTGGATTGAGGATGAGGAATCCGTTGGGATTGAGGATGAGGAATCCGTTGGGATTGAGGATGAGGAATCCGTTGGGATTGAGGATGAGGAATCCGTTGGGATTGAGGATGAGGAATCCGCTGGTATTGAGAATGAGGAATCCGCTGGTATTGAGAATGAGGAATCAGTTGGTATTGAGAATGAGGAATCCGTTGGTATTGAGAATGAGGAATCCGCTGGTATTGAGAATGAGGAATCCGCTGGTATTGAGAATGAGGAATCCGTTGGATTGAGGATGAGGAATCCGTTGGGATTGAGGATGAGGAATCCGCTGGTATTGAGGATGAGGAATCCGCTGGTATTGAGAATGAAGAATCCGTTGGTATTGAGAATGAAGAATCCGTTGGTATTGAGAATGAGGAATCCGCTGGTATTGAGAATGAGGAATCCGCTGGTATTGAGAATGAGGAATCCGCTGGTATTGAGAATGAGGAATCCGCTGGTATTGAGAATGAGGAATCCGCTGGTATTGAGAATGAAGAATGAACAGATGTTCAATGAGAGAATTGAGAATGAAGAATCAGAAGAAGTGATTGAGTGAGATGTTCTCATCCTAGATGAGGTTTTCAGACTTCATCTTGGCCTGTTAGAGGTAAAGTTAAATCGATCAACGCTTGGTTCTCACTCAACCTTCCAGTGTTAATCTCCGAAGACAAACGCTGTGAGGTTTACCAGTTGAAGTCCATGGGGAAACCATCAAAAGATTCAAAACCCTTTTCTCTCTGTGTAACACAGATAAATTACCCTACACTGTGGGAACAGGGCTTGTTTTATATACACGCACGCATGCCAACATACACACATACACATGCAAGCATGCATGCACAAACACACACACACACACACATACGCATGTACACATGCACGCATGCACACACACACGCATACACACACAGTCTATGGTGTGATTGGATTCCAGCCAGCCAGTATAATTTATCTCCAGCGTGCCTAGCCAGCCAGTATAGTTGATCTCCTAGCCAGCCGGTATAGTTGATCTCCTAGCCAGCAGGTATAGTTGATCTCCTAGCCAGCAGGTATAGTTGATCTCCTAGCCAGCCAGTATAGTTGATCTCCTAGCCATCCAGTATAGTTGATCTCCTAGCCAGCAGGTATAGTTGATCTCCTAGCCAGCCAGTATAGTTGATCTCCTAGCCAGCCAGTATAGTTGATCTCCTAGCCAGCTAGTATAGTTGATCTCCTAGCCAGCCAGTATAGTTGATCTCCTAGCCAGCCGGTATAGTTGATCTCCTTGCCAGCAGGTATAGTTGATCTCCTAGCCAGCCAGTATAGTTGATCTCCTAGCCATCCAGTATAGTTGATCTCCTAGCCAGCTAGTATAGTTGATCTCCTAGCCAGCTAGTATAGTTGATCTCCTAGCCAGCTAGTATAGTTGATCTCCTAGCCAGCCAGTATAGTTGATCTCCTAGCCATCCAGTATAGTTGATCTCCTAGCCTGTCACGGCTGTCGAAAGGAGAGGACCAAGGTGCAGCGTGGTGAGCATACATTTTCTTTTATTAATCAAAATGACGCAAATGACGCACAAAACAATAAACATTACAAAAACAAACTGTGAAGCTCAAAGGCTATGTGCCCTAAACAAAGTCAACTTCCCACAAAACATAGAACACAAAACATAGAATGCCCACCCCAACTCACGCCCTGACCAAACCAAAATAGAGACATAAAAAGGATCTCTAAGGTCAGGGCGTGACAGTACCCCCCCCCCCCCCCCCCCAAAGGTGCGGACTCCGGCCGCAAAACCTAAACCTATAGGGGAGGGTCTGGGTGGGCATCTATCCGAGGCGGTGGCTCAGGTGCGGGACGCAGACACCGCTCCACCGCTGGCTCACCCCACTTTGGTGGCACCTCTGGTGCGGGGACCCTCACCGCCGACCCCGGACTGGGGACCCTCGTAGCGGGCCCCGGACTGGGGACCCTCGTTGCGGGCCCTGGACTGGGCACCCTCGTTGCGGGCCCTGGACTGGGCACCCTCGTTGCGGGCCCTGGACTGGGCACCCTCGTTGTGGGCCCCGGACTGGGCACCCTCGTCACCCCTGGAGGCTTCTTGCCATGGATCATCACTGGAGGCTTCGTGCCATGGATCATCACTGGAGGCTTCTTGCCATGGATCATCACTGGAGGCTTCGTGCCATGGATCATCACTGGAGGCTTCTTGCCATGGATCAACACTGGAGGCTTCTTGCCATGGATCAACACTGGAGGCTTCTTGCCATGGATCATCACTGGAGGCTGGACTACAGCCAGCCTAATGAAGATGACCCAGGGACCTGGACTACAGCCAGACAGCCTAATGAAGACGACCCGGGACCTGGACTACAGCCAGCCTAATGAAGACGACCCGGGACCTGGGCTACAGCCAGCCAGCCTAATAAAGACGACCCAGGGCTTGGGCTACAGCAAGCCTAATGAAGACGACCCGGAACCTGGACTACAGCCAGCCTAATAAAGACGACCCAGGGCCTGGGCTACAGCAAGCCTAATGAAGACGACCCGGAACCTGGACTACAGCCAGCCTAATGAAGACGACCCGGGACCTGGACTACAGCCAGACAGCCTAATGAAGACGACCCAGGACCTGGGCTACAGCCAGCCAGCCTAATGAAGACGACCCGGGACCTGGACTACAGCCAGCCTAATGAAGACGACCCAGGGGCCTGGACTACAGCCAGCCTAATGAAGACGACCCAGGGGCCTGGACTACAGCCAGCCTAATGAAGACGACCCAGGGGCCTGGACTACAGCCAGCCAGCCTAATGAAGACGACCCAAGGGCCTGGACTACAGCCAGCCAGCCTAATGAAGACGACCCAGGGGCCTGGACTACAGCCAGCCAGCCTAATGAAGACGACCCAAGGGCCTGGACTACAGCCAGCCAGCCTAATAAAGACGACCCAGGGCCTGGACTACAGCCAGCCAGTCTTCCTCATATCCCTATGATGCTACTGAGACCTATAGACGGGTGGATACGATTCTAACTGAAAGAGAGACATGGGAGTCTGGGTTAGTGTTACCAGGTCAGGTCCTCATCAGTACATGGAGCAGAGGTGGAGCCATCACTGCAAAGCATCAGCCTTCCTGCCAGCTAGCTTCACACCCAGATATACATACAGGCAGGCAAAACTTTAAAGATGTATAAAGCTGCTGTGATGGATCCACGTTTCACAGGTGAATGAGATTTAAACTGACAGGGCAAGATGATGTTGAGTAATAGATGTGTTATTATTCTTCAGAGTGGGTTTACAAAGCCCTGTCACATGATGATTAACATATTGTAACCCTAGAAACGTTTTGAAGGGATACATTTTCTCCCCGGAGAAGCCCAGAAGGAGGTCTTGGGAATGATCCCTGTTTTCTCACCGGTAAAACTCCATTTGAGAATTCCCTCCGGCTTTCCCGGGGGTGTTTGGGAAGTTGGGAAGTCTCAGTTACGCCTGGAAGCATGTGGGTCAGGACTAAAGCTGGGTGATATGGCCTAAAAAATCGAATCAAATATTTTTCAAACTTATGGGCGATTCACAAAATATATCTAAAATGTTTTGTGTGACAGAGAGAGAGCGAGAGCGCCAGGGCTGAGGTGTGTTAGTTAGTGTGTTAGCCAGGGCTGAGGTATGTCAGTTAGTGTGTTAGCCAGGGCTGAGGTGTGTCAGTGTGTTAGCCAGGGCTGAGGCGTGTCAGTTGGTGTGTTAGCCAGGGCTGAGGTCCGTCAGTTGGTGTGTTAGCCAGGGCTGAGGTCCGTCAGTTGGTGTGTTAGCCAGGGCTGAGGTGAGTCAGTTGGTGTGTTAGCCAGGGCTGAGGTGCGTCAGTTAGTGTGTTAGCCAGGGCTGAGGTGCGTCAGTTAGTGTGTTAGCCAGAACTGAGGTGCGTCAGTTAGTGTGTTAGCCAGGGCTGAGGTGTGTCAGAGTTGTCACCTGGTCTGGCTGAGAGGGCCAAGCTTCTCCCCTTACACAGCCAGTCAAGTCAACTTTCACTAGGGCTCATCACATAGGCTATACAACACACCACACACACGCTGACGTGGAGTTCAATGAGCCCCTGTCACGTTCCCCCACTCCTCTCTCTTCTTCTCCTCTTTCTCTCGCTCCAGTTATTGTTGCTGTCTTGTTTACTCTTGTGTCAGTAAAAACGGCAGCGTTCCATTAACCAATCCTGCTGTTTGGGTGTGTGTGTGTATGTGTGTGTGTTCTAGTGTTTTGTTCAGTCTGGCAGCCCAGGCTGGAATTCGTCACCGCAAAGTGAATTGAAGGCTGTTGACTGTGTGTGTGTGTGTGTGTGTGTGGCCCCACCACACCACAGCGGGGGTGTTCTGTCAGAAGCGCAGCGCCCCCTACGAGAGCCTGACTTCTTCGTCTGGAGGGTCAACTGGGAGAGGGGAAGGGGGAGTTGGAGTTGTCAGGAAATAGGAAATTCCTGGTCCAGAGTCCTTAGCGTGCGTGGAATGTTTGACAAGTGGGAACCGAGGCATATACTCGGCCTTGTCTCAGGATTGTAAGTTGGTGGCTGAAGATATCCCTCTAGTGGTGCGGGGGCTGTGCTTTGGCAAAGTGGGTGGGGTTATATCCTTCCTGTTTGGCCCTGTCCGGGGGTATCATCGGATGGGGCCACAGTGTCTCCTGACCCCTCCTGTCTCAGCCTCCAGTATTTATGCTGCAGTAGTTTGTGTCGGGGGGCTAGGGCCAGTTGGTTATATCTGGAGTACTTCTCCTGTCTTATCCAGTGTCCTGTGTGAATTTAAGTATGCTCTCTCTAATTCTCTCCTTCTCTCTTTCTTTCTCTCTCTCGGAGGACCTGAGCCCTAGGACCATACGTCAGGACTACTGGGCATGATGACTCCTTGCTGTCCCCAGTCCACCTGGCCTTGCTGCTGTTCCAGTTTCAACTGTTCTGCCTGCAGTTATGGAACCCCTACCTGTCCCAGACCTGCTGTTTTCAACTCTTAATGATCGGCTATGAAAAGCCAACTGACATTTATTCCTGATTATTATTTGACCATGCTTGTCATTTATGAACATTTTGAACATCTTGGCCATGTTCTGTTATAATCTCCACCCGGCACAGCCAGAAGAGGACTGGCCACCCCTCATAGCCTGGTTCCTCTCTAGGTTTCTTCCTAGGTTTTGGCCTTTCTAGGGAGTTTTTCCTAGCCACCGTGCTTCTACACCTGCATTGCTTGCTGTTTGGGGTTTTAGGCTGGGTTTCTGTACAGCACTTCGAGATATTAGCTGATGTACGAAGGGCTATATAAAATAAAAATAAAATAAACTTGATTGGTTAGGGTTGGCCCTCTCTTAGCCAATAAAGAGCAGGCGGAATCCTGCTCTGAACCGAACACAAGGTCATCCGAAAAAACATTTTGGTGTTTGTCCCATTTTGTGAATTCGTGAAGGTCTGGCTGGGACGTGAGGGTCAGGCTGGGGCATGAGGGTCTGGCTGGGGCGTGAAGGTCTGGCTGGGGCGTGAAGGTCTGGCTGGGGCGTGAGGGTCTGGCTGGGGCGTGAGGGTCTGGCTGGGGCGTGAAGGTCTGGCTGGGGCGTGAGGGTCTGGCTGGGGCGTGAGGGTCTGGCTGGGGCGTGAAGGTCTGGCTGGGGCGTGAAGGTCTGGCTGGGGCGTGAGGGTCTGGCTGGGCGTGAGGGTCTGGCTGGGGCGTGAAGGTCTGGCTGGGGCGTGAGGGTCTGGCTGGGGCGTGAGGGTCTGGCTGGGGCGTGAGGTCTGGCTGGGGCGTGAGGGTCTGGCTGGGGCGTGAGGGTCTGGCTGGGGCGTGAGGGTCTGGCTGGGACGTGAGGGTCTGGCTGGGGCGTGAAGGTCAGGCTGGGACGTGAAGGTCTGGCTGGGACGTGAGTGTCAGGCTGGGGCATGAGGTCTGGCTGGGGCGTGAAGGTCTGGCTGGGACGTGAGTGTCAGGCTGGGGCATGAGGTCTGGCTGGGGCGTGAAGGTCAGGCTGGGACGTGAGTGTCAGGCTGGGGCATGAGGGTCTGGCTGGGGCGTGAAGGTCTGGCTGGGACGTGAGTGTCTGGCTGGGGCATGAGGGTCTGGCTGGGGCGTGAAGGTCTGGCTGGGGCGTGAAGGTCTGGCTGGGGCGTGAGGGTCTGGCTGGGGCATGAAGGTCTGGCTGGGGCGTGAGGGTCTGGCTGGGGCGTGAGGTCTGGCTGGGGCGTGAAGGTCTGGCTGGGGCGTGAAGGTCTGGCTGGGGCGTGAAGGTCTGGCTGGGGCGTGAGGGTCTGGCTGGGACGTGAGGGTCTGGCTGGGGCGTGAAGGTCTGGCTGGGGCGTGAAGGTCTGGCTGGGGCGTGAGGGTCTGGCTGGGGCGTGAGGGTCAGGCTGGGGTGTGAAGGTCTGGCTGGGGCGTGAAGGTCTGGCTGGGGCGTGAGGGTCAGACTGGGTCATTTTTTTAAATATTATTTTTACTAGGCAAGGTAGTTAATAACAAATTCTTATTTACAGTGACGGCCTACTTGGTGGGGCCTGGGAGGGCATAGGCCCACCCACTGGGGAGCCAGGCCCAGCCAATCAGGATACGTTTTTGCCCACAAAAGGGCTTTATTACAGACAGAAATACTCCTCAGTTACATCAGCTGTCCAGATGGCTGGTCTCAGACGATCCTGCAGGTGAAGAAGCCGGATGTGGAGGTCCTGGGCTGGCGTGGTTACACATGGTCTGCGGTTGGACGTATGCCGGTTGGACGTAGCACCAAATTCTCTGAAATGACGTTTGAGGTGGCTTATGGTAGAGAAATGAACATTAAATTCTCTGACAACAGCTCTGGTGAACATTCCTGTTGTCAGTACACCAATTGCACCGACCATCAAAACTTGAGACATCTGTGGATTGTGTTGTGTGACAAAACTGCACATTTTAGAGTGCCGTTTTTTATTGTCCCCAGCACAAGGTTCCCCTGTGTAATGATCATGCTGTTTAATCAGCTTCTTGACATGCCACACCTGTCAGGTGGATGGATTATATTGGCAAAGGGGAAATGCTCACTAACAGGGATGTAAACAAATTTCTGCCCAATTTTTTTTTACATGTTGCGTTTATATTTTAGTTGAAAATATTAAAATCTGTTTGTTTAAGCGAGAGATATATTCGTTTTTTTGCATGGACTCCGTCTCAATCCACCGCATCCGTCGATATCAGCCTTCCGCATCTGCGGTGGAAGGTGGCAGAGCTACACCGGTGTCTGACAGAGCTACACCGGTGTCTCACAGTGCTACACCGGTGTCTGACAGACCAGGAGACAGATGCGAAAATATGTCTTCTCACCAAAACCCCTGTAGTGTCCGAACAGTTTGGGGTACAAACTGACCCCTCTATGGTGTTCTCCGTTTTGCTTTACGACCCCCACATGCGTCACGGGAATTATCTGAAGTTGTTACTGCCGATCTGCCAACTTCTGCCTGTAGCGTCAGAACAGTTTGGGCTACACACTACGTTGACCTTACCATGGAAAGGTGAGACTCTCACAAACGCGTACATGTCGGTTGTTTTGCTCTAAGACACCCACAAGCCTCACAAGACTTGTCTGAAGGTAGCAATTTATGTAAGTAATGTATACAGAGCCTTCAGAAAGTATTCACACCCCTTGACTTATTCCACATTTTGTTGTTTTACAAAGTGGGATTAAAATGCATTTGTCATTTTTTGTTGACAATCTACACAAAATACTCTGTAATGTGAAAGTGATTTTTTTTTACAATTTGTAAAAAATGACGTGAAAAATAAAACAGTAATATATCTTGATAAGATAAGTATTCAACCCACTGAGTCAATACATGTTAGAATCACCGTTGGCAGCGATTACAGCTGTGAGTCTTCCTGGGTAAGTCTCTCTTTTCCACCCCAGGATTGTGCAACATTTGCCCATTGTTCTTTTAAAATTTCTTCAAGCTCTGTCAAATTGGTTGTTGATCATTGCTAGACAACCATTTTCAGGTTTTGCCTTAGATTTTCAAGCAGATGTAAGTAAAAACTGTAACTCGGCCACTCAGGACCATTTACTCTCGTGTTGGTAAGCAACCAGTGTAGATTTGGCCTTGTGTTTTAGGTTTTGTCCTGCTGAAAGGTTAATTAATCTCCCAGTGTCTGATGGAAAGCATACTGAACCAGGTTTTCCCCTAGGATTTTGTCTGAGCTTAGCTCCATTCCGTTTGTTTTTTATCCTGAAAAATTCCCCAGTCCTTAATGATTACCAGCATACCCATAACATGATGCAGCCACCATTATGTTTGAAAATAAGGAGAGCGGTAAGCAGTAATATGTTTGGTGTAGATCCAATACAACATAACACTTTGTATTCAGGACAAAAAGTTAATTGCTTTGCCACATTTTTTGCTGTTTTAATTTAGTGCCTTGTTGCCAACAGGATGCATGTTTTAGAATATCTATATTCTATACAGGCTTCCTTCTGAAATCCCTGAGCAGTTTCCTTCCTCTCCCGCAACTCAGTTAGGAAGGAAGCCTGTATCTTTATAGTGACTGGGTGTGTTGATAATCCAAAGTGTAATTAATACCGTCACCATGCTCAAAGGGATATTCAATGTTTGCTTTGTTTTTTACCCATCTACCAATAGGTGCCCTTCTTTGCGAGGCATTAGAAAACCTCCCTGGTCTTTGTAGTTAAATCTGTGTTTGAAATTCACTGCTCGACTAAGGGACCTTACAGATAATTGTATGTGTGGGGTACAGAGATGCGGTAGTCATTCAATAATCATGTTAAACATTATTATTGCACACAGAGTGAGTCCATGCAGCTTATTATGTGATTTGTTACTCCTGAATTTATTTAGGCTTGCCATAACAAAGGGGTTGAGTACTGATTGAATCAATTTGAGCTTTTCATTTTGAATTCATTTGTTTTAAACATAATTGCACTTTGACATTATGGGGTAATGTGTTTAGGACAGTGACCAAAAATCTCAATTTAATCAATTTTAAATTCCTGTAACACAACAAAATGGGGGGGAAATCAAGGGGTGAATACTTTTCTATATGGGTGTGCTTTAGTGCCAAAAAAAAGGCTTAAATATGGATAAAAAATATAAATATATAATAATTTCCTGAACTTTCTTATATTTCTTATATAATACAAAATATAAAAACAAACTTATTTATTTATTGACTATCTGTTGTGCCATGTATGAATATGTTATTCAATATGTTTCTATGGGCTAATAGCAGTAAGACCAAATTCCTTTCATGAAAGTTTCATGAAATCTTTTTTTTAATACTTACGAGGGTCCTTCAATTTTAAATCAGATAGCTAAATGATCCTTGGTATCTTAAAACAGTTCCATTTTTTTTTTATTGTAGTGTGCACCTACTCTACTCTACTCCTCTATCCTCTTGTTATCTCTCTCTTTTCAATTCAAGGGGCTTTATTGGCATGGGAAACATGTGTTAACATTGCCAAACCAAGTGAGGTAGATAATATACAAAAGTTGAAATAAACAATCAAAATTAACAGTAAACATTACACTCACAGAAGTTCCAAAAGAATAAAGACATTACAAATGTCATATTATATATATACAGTGTTGTAACAATGTGCAAATAGTTAAAGTACAAAATAAACATAAATATGGGTTGTATTTACAATGGTGTTTGTTCTTCACTGGTTGCCCTTTTCTTGTGGCAACAGGTCACAAATCTTGCTGCTGTCATGGCACACCGTGGTATTTCACACAATAGATATGGGAGTTTGTCAATATTGGGTTTGTTGTCAAATTCTTTGTGGATCTGTGTAATCTGAGGGTAATATGAGTCTCAAATATGGTCATAAATTTGGCAGGAGGTTAGGAAGTGCAGCTCAGTTTCCACCTCATTTTGTGGCCAGTGTGCACATAGCCTGTCTTCTCTTGAGAGCCAGGTCTGCTTACGGCAGCCTTTCTCAATAGCAAGGCTATGCTCACTGAGTCTGTACATAGTCAAAAGTTAGTTTTGGGTCAGTCACAGTGGTCAGGTATTCTGCCACTGGGTACTCTCTGTTTAGGGCCAAATAGCATTCTAGTTTTTTATTTTTTATTCTTTCCAATGTGACGAGTAATTATCTTTTAGTTTTTTCAGGATTTGGTTGGGTCTAATTGTGTTGCTGACCTGTGGTTCTGTGGGGTCTGTTTGTGTTTGTGAACAGAGCCCCAGGACCAGCTTGCTAAGGGGACTCTTCTCCAGGTTCATTTCTCTGTAGGTGATGGCTTTGTTATGGAAAGTGTGGTAATTGCTTCCTTTTAGGTGGTTGTAGAATTTAACTTCTCACGAGTCACCATCCCGGATCCGGGAGCACCCTCATCAGTAAAAAAGCTGACTAGCATAGCCTAGCATAGCGCCACAAGTAAATACTAGCATCTAAATATCATGAAATCACAAGTCCAAGACACCAGATGAAAGATACACATCTTGTGAATCCAGCCATCATTTCCGATTTTTAAAATGTTTCACAGCGAAAACACAATGTATTTCTATTAGCTAACCACGATAGCAAAAGACTCAACTTTTTTTTTCCACCATTTTTTTACTGCATAGGTAGCTATCACAAATTCGACCAAATAAAGATATAAATAGTCACTAACCAAGAAACAACTTCATCAGATGACAGTCTGATAACATATTTATTGTATAGCATATGTTTTGTTCGAAAAATGTGCATATTTCAGGTATAAATCATAGTTTTACATTGCAGCCACCATCACAACTCTCACCAAAGCAACTAGAATAACTACAGAGAGCAACGTGAATTACCTAAATACTCATCATAAAACATTTATGAAAAATACACAGTGTACAGCAAATGAAAGACAAACATCTTGTGAATCCAGCCAATATTTCAGATTTTTTAAGTGTTTTACAGCGAAAACACAATATAGCATTATATTAGCTTACTACAATAGCCTTGTCACAGTTTTCTAAAGTAGAACCCAGAAGCAGACCAGGACAAGGAGAGTAAGACGAAGGTGAGTATTTATTTACAAGTTTAAATGTAGTGATAGAAAAATCCAAGTGGCGGAGCGGGCAGCGGAGGTGAGTTGATGGGATTGAATAGGCAGATCCAAGGAAGTAACTGAAGTCACCGACGACCAGGTAGGGATGGGATGAGTGTTCCGGGTGAATGACTGTAGACAGAAAAAACGGAGGTGAGTTCAAGGCAAGCAAGACGTACAAAACAACAAAACAAACTCTATCAAACTGGAGGCTGATACGCTGGCACAACATACTGTTCATGGCTAACGATCCGGCAGGGAATGGATGTCAGGTCAGCGCTTATGAAGTGGAGGGGTGATGATCAGGACCAGGTGTGCAGATAGCTGATGGGATACAGGTGCGGGTACTCAGAGATCCTCCAACTAGCTACGTCGCCCGGCAACCAGACAGGGTGCGTTCCAGGACACCGGAAAAAACACTCCAGGACAGAACACAGGCAAAAACAGACTCAGGAAGCGGGATTCGTGACAAGCCTACCACACAACCCCATTCATTCAACATAACGTTGGCGATAGCGAATAATCCAGCAAAAGATATTAATTTTTTCACTAACCTTCTCAAACTCCATCAGATGACAGTCCTATAACATCATATTACACAATACATATATGGTTTGTTCGAAAATGTGCATATTTAGCGGTACAATTCGTGGTTGAACAATGTGAATAGTAGCCAAACTGCAAACAAAATGTCGGGAAAAATCTTGGAGAGGCACCTAATCTAATCAATAACTAATCATAAACTTGACTAAAAAATACAGGTTGGACAGCAAATTAAAGATACATTAGTTCTTAATGCAACCGCTGTGTTAGATTTTTAAAATTAACGTTACTACGACATACAGCGTACGTTAAAGCGAGACCGCGCCGAAATTAATGGCGGAATAATAGTTTAACATTTTCGACAGAAATACGAATTAACATCATAAATAGTTCTTACTATTTAATGAGCTTCCATCAGAATCTTGTACAAGTTGTCCTTTGTCCAGAATAATCGTTGCTCGGTTGTAGAATGTCGTCTTCAACTGTGGAATTAGCAGCAAACGTTAGCCATGTGGCGCAGACGTGTCCAAATCCCCAGAACGCAGCACAAAGAAAATACCGAAAATCGCAATATACTGATATAAACTGATATAACTCGGTTTAAAATAACTACATTATGATGTTTTCAACACATATATCGAATAAAATCAGAGCCGGATATATCTAACGCATATAACGACAGCTTTTCAGAACGCTATCCTGAGGTCTGTCTCGCGCCATGACGAACGTTGAAAAGACTGCACCCCCGGTTCCAAGAGCTCTTGTTCGGCCTCAGATCTAGCTAGACACCCCATTCCAATTCTCACTGCCTACTGACATCTAGGGGAAGGCGTATGCAGTGCATGTCGACCCATAGATTACATGCAAATTTATAAACTGACCCTGGAACAGAGCCCCCGATTTGAGATTTTTCAGTTCCTGACAGGAAGTTTGCTGCAAAATGAGTTCTGTTTTACTCACAGATATAATTCAAACGGTTTTAGAAACTAGAGAGTGTTTTCTATCCAATAGTAATAATAATATGCATATTGTACGAGCAAGAATTGAGTACGAGGCAGTTTAATTTGGGAACGAATTTTTACAAAGTGAAAACAGCACCCCCATATTGACAAAAATTAACGTCCCTTTTCTGGATTTTGATAATTAGAGGGTATCAGCCTAATTCTTCTCTGCATGCGTTATTTGATGATTTACGTTGTACACGGAGGATGTTTTTGCAGAATTCTGCATGCAGTCTCAATTTGGTGTTTGTCCCATTTTGTGAATTCTTGGTTGGTGAGCGGACCCCAGACCTCACAACCATGGAGGGCAATGGGTTCTATAACTGATTCAAGTAAACTCAACAAATAAGAAATATCCTCTCTCTGTCAACTGCGTTTATTTTCAGCAAACTTAACTTGTGTAAATATTTGTACGAACATAACAAGATTCAACAACTGAGACATAAACTGAACAAGTTCCACAGACATGTGACTAACAGAAACGGAATAATGTGTCCCTGAACAAAGGGGGGGTCAAAATCAAAAGTAACAGTCAGTATCTGGTGTGGCCACCAGCTGCATTAAGTACTGCAGTGCATCTCCTCCTCATGGACTGCACCAGATTTGCCAGTTCTTGCTGTGAGATGTTACCCCACTCTTCCACCAAGGCACCTGCAAGTTCCCGGAAATTTCTGGGGGGAATGGCCCTAGCCCTCACCCTCCGATCCAACAGGTCTCAGACGTGCTCAATGGGATTGAGATCCGGGCTCTTCGCTGGCCATGGCAGAACACTGACATTCCTGTCTTGCAGGAAATTACGCACAGAACGAGCAGTATGTGTGCTGACAAACTGCCTGGGAGCTCCTCAGTGGTGAAACTCCTCCTCCTTCAATCAGTGGTGAACCAGGTGGAACAAATCTTCCAGGCAATCTGGGCGTGCCAGCACCTGGCTCTGCTGTTGTCTTTAGACCCCAGTGAAAGGAGCATTTATAGCACCACAAGACCAAGGAAACTTCATCTTTGTGATCAAGGTGACTGTGCAAGTCCAAGCCCTCCACAAAACTGTGAAAGACAGCCGGTAAGCGCCATATTGGCCATGCTTGGCTAGACTGACTTAAGCAGTGCACTGCTAATGATACTCTGGAAAACACAGACTCTTAACTCTTAACTTTGATAGGACTTTTGCAGTGGTATTTATAACTTCAAATGTTGTTTGTGGGGTATAAAGGAAAAGTAAGAAGAGCCAAATTCATTGTTGACAAAGAACTTGTTTGAAATGGTTAAAAGTAATTTAAACTTTGTAGAAATCTTAGTAAACCAAGTTCTTAATTCAGTAACAAATGTATAGTCTAAAAAATCTTTGGCTAAAAAATGTAAGATTTGTCTGCTTAAAACTACTGATTAGAAAATAAATGTAATTTTTTACTACTAAAAATATTTTGAATGTATTTGGCTAAAATGCAAATTTAGATAAAAATATACTGATTCTGCTCATTTGATTAAAAATGGTGGGTTTCTATTTTGGGAAACATTTGCTTAAAAGTGGAAACCTTGTATTTTATAATGGCAGAAATGTGTTTATCTGAGGTGAATGTGGATAATTTTGTGTATTTAATTAGGCTGTCAACTCAAATAATAACTTGTATTTGTCATCTCTTTTTTGAGGTTTTTCACCTGTTTACTGCCAACCAAAGAATGGTAAATAAAAGACAAACAACTGATTCCATGGCTGTTTATTGAGTGAAATCCAGTTAAAATCTTCATGTGGAGGGACTGTCCTTTTCAAGTGGGGAATTGCACAAGAAAGAGGTCAAAACTTGACAGTGAAAAACCGTGGCTCAAGACTGGAAAAGGACCAGAAAAGTGACCACACGTGTCCAGAGAGACAAGTAAAGACTGTTCCCGCCTGCTGCTGTGATTGAAATGGCTGATTCATTACTGGTGGAGCAGCTAAAGACCGCAAGGACATCAGCGAAGCGTCAGTTTTCCCGTCTGGCCAATAATGTGCTACGAATGCATACAATGATGTCAGAAGAGGAGCTCAGAGACAATTTTAGGAAGCTCACTGCAGAAGCTGGCAAAGTCCTGGAAGCCAACGATGATGTAGAGGGGCAATGTATTGAAGAGAACTCTGATGCAGAGGAGTTGAGCGAGCAGCAGAAGTCTGACTTGGTCAAAACAGCCAATGAGTGTGAGAAAAAACTGCAAGAGCTAAAGGACCTCATACAAAAGACATTGTGGGCCAATTTCGGGGAATATGAACTGACACAAGCAATTACAACAGCAGAGTCGCAAGCAGAAAACGTGGGAGCTGTGGACCCAAGTAAAAACCCAGATGCATATCTCTTCATGATCGGACAACTAGAGAAACTTGTGAAGGCTGCGAAGGAGGTGCATAAACATTGGAAGTGCTGGGCCCCCCCAGCAGAGCAACAACATTTCCAGAGTCGTATCAAAGACCTTGAAACTATCCTGCCAAATCTCACAATAAGACAAGCAGACTTTACAGGGGCACACGTTAGAGGAGAAACCAGCAGATTGAGTACTACTTCAAACAGTTCTGTGGCCACACCAGCAATTAAATTAAAGCCTGCTGCCCTCCCAAAGTTTTCTGGCATCCGCCGAGAGTTTCACCGGTGGAAAAAAGACTGGGAAGCGCTCCAGATGCAGGGAGAACCTACTGGATCCAGAGAGGTTAAAAAGTTCCAACTTCTCGACAGTGTGGATGAGAAGACCATACGAGACCTTCACCTTACAACTTATACAACTGCTGAGGAGGTTTTCCGGGTCTTGGAGAACCGCTTTGGAAATAAGACAACTATAGCCCTTGAGATAGTAGAAGAGCTCCAAAGACTACAAGCAGTTAAAGGTAACCAGCCCAGGAGGATTGTTGAGCTCATCCAATCAGTAGAAAAAGCCCTGGTCGATCTGAACGAGCTTGGCAAGACCGGTGCTATAAAGAACCCTCTTGTAACAAAGACAATAGAGAGTAAACTTCCCTGATGGCCTGAAGAAGGAATGGCTTCTTCATGTAGCTGGCAAAGGTGATGAAGCTGAAGAAGACAAGCGATTTGACTACCTCCACAAGTTTCTTCAAGGTCAAGAAGCCATCTATGAGAAGCTGGACCAACAGAGAAGAGGAACCAAAACCGAAATCTGAACCTCGGCAAGCTCGAACCAGAACCTCCACCCAACTAAGCGACCAGGCTCAAGGATGTGTGGTCTGCGGAGACTGTAAGCATAAGAAAAGGCTATATTTCTGCCAAAAGTTTCGCACGCTTAAGCTGTCAGAGAAAAGAGATGCTGTCAGGAAGCTGGGAGCCTGCAAAAGATGCCTGGAGATTCACAAGGAAGGTGACTATTGTAAATCAGAGTTTCTGTGCAGGAGGCCAGACTGCATAGAACAGCGTGCTGCAGAACACCACTATTACCTCTGCCCGAGAGCTGGTACATCCAAAGGGAATGTCGTCCAGAGGTCCAATAACAGCAAAGTGGGAGGTGACACAAGAGAGCGTTATACCCAAGCCCAAGAAGAGTTCATTAAAAGTCTCTCTCACCTGAACTTGCAGAGAAGTGTTGCAATGCCTTTTGCAACACTATAGCCAGAACCTCTCTTGTGTCCAACCAACCCAGTCTTCTAGCAGAGAATGGAATAGTGGAGTGGCCAGTCATCATGATGCTCTTAGAGGTCACGGCCAATGCAGGACAAAAAGTTGGGACTTTGATCGACCTGGCATCGGATACAAACTATATAACTCATGATGCAGCTGATCGTTTGAACCTTAGAAGTGAAGCCATAACCCTTGTTGTCCATGGTGTGGGAGGAATGAAAGTTCAAGTCACCACAAAACGGTACCTCCTAAAGATCCGGGTCCGCACAGAGCAAGGCAATGTCAGATCCCACCAACTCCTCTGCTATGGTTTGGACAGCATTGCAGAGATTCACAAACATGTGACAGCCAAAAGACTCCAAAGATTCTTTCCAGATGTCCCCCAAAATGAACTTGTTAGACCAAGACAGATACAGCTTTTGATAAGCCATAAGGAAGGGCGACTGGTCCCACAGAAAATACGTACCGTTGGGGACCTTGTACTATGGGATGGGCCATTGGGAAAGACAATTGCAGGGACACACCCTGATCTGTTTGAAGAGGCTACAGTTACAGCACACCAGTCCAGAGCGCACTTCCCCAGATCCATGAGAACAGCAGCATTGATGTATGAAGAACATATCTGCGCCAAACCTACCATCAAGTCTTCTTATTCTGCTATTTCCACTCGGGATTTTATTGAGTGGTGGAGATGGGATAGCATTGGCGCCCCCTGCACCCCAAAATGTGGAGGATGTCGCTGCGGCAGTTGTCAACTTGGTGGCAAAGAAATGACTCTGGCTGAAGAAAGGGAGCTGGAAGTTGTTAAGGGTGGCCTGACTTATGTTGGTGCTGATGACCACAGTGATAGTCCACACTGGCATGCAAGGTATCCATGGCTCATTGACCCATCTACATTGCCAAACAACATAAAAGCAGTGGAGGCAACCTTTCTCAGAACAGAGAGACAGCTCGCCAAAGAACCGCAGTGGAAAAAAGCCTATGGTGCTCAAGTCCACGAAATGGTTGACCGCCGGGCTGCAAGAAAGCTGACCAAAGAGGATCTAACCAACTGGAATGGACTTGTCTGGTATATTAGTCATCTTATCGCACCCAACCCCCACTCTGTTACATTTCCGGTAAGACTTGTCTGGAACAGCAGTCAGAAGTACAAAGGCCAAAGTCTCAATGACCTTCTGATGAAAGGCCCTGACGTTCTAAATCCGATTCGAGCTGTCCTCCTCAAGTTCCGCCAAGGCTCCTACGCCGCTCTAGGAGACGTCAGAAAAATGTACAATTCTGTGTGGCTCGAGGAGAGGGAAGTCCATCTACACCGGTTCTTGTGGCGGGATTCAGAGGGCGATGAGGTGGAACAATACGCCATAACCAGAGTGAATATCGGGGACAAGCCAGCAGGGTGCATAGCACAACTGGCCATGAGGGAGACGGCTAACCTGCCTCAATTCAGCCACCTCACAGATGAATGCCAAGTATTACATGAGCACAGCTACGTCGATGACATCTTGACATCCCACAACTGCCGTGAAAAACTCGAAGTCATCACAAAGAATGTGGAGCTGATTCTAAAAGCAGGAGGGTTTGCACTGAAGCCTTGGGTCTTCTCAGGCCAAAATAAAGGAGAAAGAGAAAAGGCATCACCAAATATTGTTGTCCTGCCAAATCAGCTTAAGGAGGAAGACAACAAGGCGCTCGGTCTCGGCTACATTGTGGATGAAGACATGTTGCATGTCATGGTGAGGGTCAACTTCTCCAGGCGGAAGAAAAAGATGAGACTTGGGCAAGACTTACTGCTAGAAGAAGTACGAGCACAGACACCAGACCCGCTGACAAGACGTGAACTGCTGAGTCAAGTTGCTGGTTTGTACGACCCAGTTGGCCTGACAACGCCATCAAAGCAAAGAGGGGCTATCTTGGTCCGAAGGGCATTCCAAGAGGCAAAATCAAAGTGCAGCATGGTCAAGGACACATGGGACCTTCCCCTGTCGGATGAGCTCCGCAAAGATGCAATTGGAATTTTTGAGGAGTACGTCCAGCTAAGCAAAGTAATGTTCCCAAGAGCTCTTACTCCACCAAAGGCAACAACTGAACCAGTCGCTGTCACTTTTTCAGATGGCAGTGAAAGCTCCTATGGTGCTGTCCTCTACCTGCGGTGGAACTGCAACAAACAATTAACAATTCGACTAGTGGAGTCAAAAGCAAAGCTGACACCACTAGACCAGAAGGGGGATGCAGTCAAAGCAGAACTTTGCGGTGCAGTCTTTGCAAGCCGCCTGAAAAAGTACTTTGAACAGCATACCCAGATCCAGATAAAAAGGTGGTACCATTTGTTAGACAGTCAGACTGTTCTTGGAGCTATCCAGCGAGAAAGCTATGGATTTCAGACTTTCTTCGCTAATAGAATTGGAGAGATCCAAGAGAGCACATGGCTACAGGACTGGTGGGGGATCCCTGGACCACTCAACATAGCCGACATTATCACTCGAGGAGCTGGGCCAAAGGAACTTGATGCCCATTCAGAGTGGCAGCAAGGGCCAGAGTTTCTATATCTTCCAGAGAGCAAGTGGCCAATTATGTCGTCAAAAGATGTGTCTGTGACAGCTCGAGAGAGCATTAACAATATGCAAAAGAAGTCATTTGTGGCAGCACTCACCAGAGCCCAAGCGAAAAGAAGTCTTCCAAGTCTTGTGGGACGATTTCCTGCTGGTGCAGCTGTCCTAAACTTGGTGGATGAGAGGCGCTTTAGTAGCCTAAAGTGTCTAATCAAGACTGTTGTTTTTATCTGGAGAGCCGCCAAAAAGTTTAGATCTGCAACAAAGTCCATCGAGACCCCAAAGTGGGAGGCGATTCCCACAAAAGGAGTTATCACCGCCACAGAACGTCAAGAGGCAATAAGAGACATCTATCTTGCTGCTCAAGAGGGGGTGACGTTCCCAACTACCACTACGGACCGCTTGGTTGTGTACAGAGAGCCAGAATCTGGGTTACTAGTCTGCGGTGGGAGAATCCATGGCTTCAGGGAGGATGGCGCTGCAGTTCCCCTTCTGCCTTTCAATGCATGGGTCTCTACTTTATTGGCACGGGAGGCGCACGATGAGGGTCATGAAGGTGTGGCTGCAACCCTGCTGAAAATGAGGAGGAAAGCCTGGGTCATCCAAGGAAGAACAATTTCTCAAAAAGTAGTGGATAACTGCCTTTTCTGCAAAAGGTCAAGAGCAAGAAGGTGCGAACAGGTAATGGCTGACTTACCTGCTGAAAGAGCCACACCTGCAGCTCCGTTCGAGTTCACTACAGTCGACCTCTTCGGACCGTACCTTGTCAAAGATGACATCAAGAAACGGGTCTCAATGAAAGTGTGGGGTGTCGTCTTCAGCTGTATGGCCAGCAGGGCAATTCATGCAGACCTGGTCAACACAATGTCGACAGAGAGCTTCTTGATGGCTTACCAACGCTTTACTGCAATTAGAGGGCACCCAAGAAAGATCTGGTCCGACCCGGGGACAAACTTCATCGGCGCCAAACCTGTCCTAAGAGAGCTGTACCAGTTCCTGGATGCTCAGAATAGAACTTCAATAGAAGAGATGTCGGCTCAAAAAGGTACCAAATGGGAGTGGACAATTCACCCTGCTGACTGACCTCACCGCAATGGGGCTGCTGAAGCCGCTGTTCGCATTCTCAAGAAGGCACTGCAGAGCCTGGGCAACAACACTGGCCTTAGCTACAGCGAGTTTCAGACAACACTACAACTTGCTGCAAACCTTGCCAACGAATGCCCAATAGATGCCAGGGTGCAGAGCCATGAAGAAAGCGTGCAGTATGTGTCACCCAACACACTTCTCCTGGGCCGGGCCTCTCCAAGCGGTGAGATCAGAACATTTGACTTTGCGAACTACCCTTACAAGAGACTCAGAGATGCAGAACCAGGTCAACAAATTCTGGAGGTCTTGGAGCCAGCTTGCCGGCCCAAACTTATTTCTGAGAAGTAAATGGCACACTTCATATCGCAACGTTGCTGTCGGAGATATTGTCTGGTTGTGTGACCAAAATGCAGTGAGGGGCCAATTCAAGCTAGGACGGGTGGTGAGCGTTAATCCAGATGCTAAGGGCATTGTTCGAGACGTGAACGTCAAAGTGGTCCAAAGCTCCTGCCTTCCTGTCACAAAACCCGCACTAAACCGGCCATCGGCAAAAGTCCTGAAAGAAGCTACGCAAACCACAGTCCTGCACAGAGATGTTCGACGCCTGGTTGTCTTGCTACCAGTTGAGGATCAAACTCGGAGCTGACCGGCAGTATGTAGGTGCTGATTTACGATCTTTCCATCGGTTCCCGTGGGAAGATTGAGTGGGAGGTGTGCTGACAAACTGCCTGGGAGCTCCTCAGTGGTGAAACTCCTCCTCCTTCAATCAGTGGTGAACCAGGTGGAACAAATCTTCCAGGCAATCTGGGCGTGCCAGCACCTGGCTCTGCTGTTGTCTTTAGACCGCAGTGAAAGGAGCATTTATAGCACCACAAGACCAAGGAAACTTCATCTTTGTGATCAAGGTGACTGTGCAAGTCCAAGCCCTCCACAAAACTGTGAAAGACAGCCGGTAAGCGCCATATTGGCCATGCTTGGCTAGACTGACTTAAACCTGTTTAGGCCAGGCGTTCCGCTAGCGGAACTCCTCCCACATTCCACTGAAAAGGCAGAGCGGGAAATTCAAATTTTTTGGGGGGGGGAATATTTAACTTTCACACATTAACAAGTCCAATACAGCATTTGAAAGATAAACATCTTGTGAATCCAGCCAACATGTCCGATTTTTTAAATGTATTACAGCAAAAACACCACGTATATTTATGTTAGCTCACCACCAAATACAAAAGAGGACAGACATTTTTCACAGCACCGGTAGCATGCAGGTAGCATGCACAAAGCCAACCTAACTAACCTAGAACCAACCTAACTAACCTAGAAACAACTCCCTCAGATGACAGTCCTATAACATGTTACACAATAAATCTATGTTTTGTTCAAAAAATGTGCATATTTGAGCTATAAATCAGTTTTACATTACTGCTACCATCATAGCTACAGTCAGAAATAGCACGGGAGTAGCCAGAGTAAATACAGACACCAACGTCAACTACCTAATTACACATCAGAAAACATTTCAGAAAAATATATGGTGGATAGCAAATGAAAGACAAAGATCTTGTGAATATAGCCAATATTTCCGATTTTTAAAATGTTTTACAGCGAAAACACCACGTATATTTATGTTAGCTCACCACCAAATACAAAAGACTGACAGACATTTTTCATCAGCACCGGTAGCATGCAGGTAGCATGCACAAAGCCAACCTAACTAACCTAGAACCAACCTAACTAACCTAGAAACAACTCCCTCAGATGACAGTCCTATAACATGTTACACAATAAATCTATGTTTTGTTAAAAAAATGTGCATATTTGAGCTATAAATCAGTTTTACATTACTGCTACCATCATAGCTACAGTCAGAAATAGCACGGGAGTAGCCAGAGTAAATACAGACACCAACGTCAACTACTTAATTACACATCATAAAACATTTCAGAAAAATATATGGTGGATAGCAAATGAAAGACAAAGATCTTGTGAATATAGCCAATATTTCCGATTTTTGAAGTGTTTTACAGCGAAAACACAATATATCGTTATATTAGCTTACTACAATAGCTATCACACAACAGCATTGATTCAAGGCAAACGGTAGCGATAGCACAGTTCGACAGATATATGAAATAGCATCCCAAATTGTGTCCTTATCTTTGTTGATCTTCCATCAGAATGTTGTACAAGGGGTCCTTTGTTCAGAACCGTCTTTGTTTGGATCCAGAACGAACTATTTCCCTCTTGAATTAGCAAGCACACTGGCCGTGCGGCGCTAACCTCTCCTTCTTGAACAAATTCCTCCAACGCATCACGTCTAAAGTCCTGAATAAATTTCAATAATATAATTAAACTATATTGAAAAAACATACTTTAGGATGATATTGTGACATGTATCAAATAAAATCGAAGCCGGAGATCATATTCACCTATAACGACGGTTTTCCAGGAGGCGATTCCAGGTCCAACTTCGCGCCTTCCAAAAAAAAATAATGGCGGACCTCTCACTCCAAGAGGTTGTATTCAATCCCAGAACGAGATAATCAAGTCATTTCTGCTCTCACTTCCGCATGACACCCAGGGGAAGGTGTATGACGTGTTTCTACAGTCATAAGTGACATGCCCTTTTATAGACAAGCTCTTGAAGAGAGACCTCGCTTTTGGAAATCTCACTTCCGGATAGGAAATGGGCTGTAAAAAGAGTTCTGTTTCACTTAGAGAAATAATTAGAACGGTTTCAGAAACTAGAGAGTGTTTTCTATCCAATATTAATAATAATATGCATATTGTACGAGCAAGAATTGAGTACGAGGCCGTTTAAATTGGATACGATTTTCCCCAAAAGTGAAAACAGCACCCCCTGTCCTTAAGAGGTTTTAAGCAGTGCACTGCTAATGATACTCTGGAAAACACAGACTCTTAACTCTTAACTTTGATAGGACTTTTGCAGTGGTATTTATAACTTCAAATGTTGTTTGTGGGGTATAAAGGAAAAGTAAGAAGAGCCAAATTCATTGTTGACAAAGAACTTGTTTGAAATGGTTAAAAGTAATTTAAACTTTGTAGAAATCTTAGTAAACCAAGTTCTTAATTCAGTAACAAATGTATAGTCTAAAAAATCTTTGGCTAAAAAATGTAAGATTTGTCTGCTTAAAACTACTGATTAGAAAATAAATGTAATTTTTTACTACTAAAAATATTTTGAATGTATTTGGCTAAAATGCAAATTTAGATAAAAATATACTGATTCTGCTCATTTGATTAAAAATGGTGGGTTTCTATTTTGGGAAACATTTGCTTAAAAGTGGAAACCTTGTATTTTATAATGGCAGAAATGTGTTTATCTGAGGTGAATGTGGATAATTTTGTGTATTTAATTAGGCTGTCAACTCAAATAATAACTTGTATTTGTCATCTCTTTTTTGAGGTTTTTCACCTGTTTACTGCCAACCAAAGAATGGTAAATAAAAGACAAACAACTGATTCCATGGCTGTTTATTGAGTGAAATCCAGTTAAAATCTTCATGTGGAGGGACTGTCCTTTTCAAGTGGGGAATTGCACAAGAAAGAGGTCAAAACTTGACAGTATGGCTGGTGGTATTGTCATGCTGGAAGGTCATGTCAGGATGAGCCTGCAGGAAGGGTACCACATGAGGGAGGAGGATGTCTTCCCTGTAACACACAGCATTGAGATTGCCTGCAATGACAACAAGCTCAGTCAGATGATGCTGTGACACACCGCCCCAGACTGTAACGGACCCTCCACCTCCAAATCGATCCCGCTCCAGAGTACAGGCCTCGGTGTAACATTCATTATTTCGACGATAAAGGTGAATCCGACCATCACCCCTGGTGAGACAAAACCGCGACTCGTCAGTGGAAAGCACTTTTTGCCAGTCCTGTCTGGTCCAGTGACGATGTAAGGTTTTTAGGAGAGATAATAAGTGAAGTAAGGGTTTTTAGGAGAGGTAATAAGTGAAGGTTTTAGGAGAGGTAATAAGTGAAGTAAGGGTTTTTAGGAGAGGTAATAAGTGAAGTCAGGGTTTTAGGTGCTGGTTCAGTGGTGCTGGTTCAGTGGTGTTGGTTCAGTGGTGTTGGTTCAGTGGCGTTGGTTCAGTGGCGTTGGTTCAGTGGCGTTGGTTCAGTGGTGCTGGTTCAGTGGTGCTGGTTCAGTGGTGCTGGTTCAGTGGTGTTGGTTCAGTGGTGTTGGTTCAGTGGTGCTGGTTCAGTGGTGTTGGTTCAGTGGTGCTGGTTCAGTGGCGTTGGTTCAGTGGTGTTGGTTCAGTGGTGCTGGTTCAGTGTCAGGGTTCAGTGGCGCTGGTTCAGTGGCGTTGGTTCAGTGGTGCTGGTTCAGTGGTGTTGGTTCAGTGGTGCTGGTTCAGTGGTGCTGGTTCAGTGGTGCTGGTTCAGTGGTGCTGGTTCAGTGGCGTTGGTTCAGTGGTGTTGGTTCAGTGTCAGGGTTCAGTGTCAGGGTTCAGTGGTGCTGGTTCAGTGGCGCTGGTTCAGTGGTGCTGGTTCAGTGGCGTTGGCTCAGTGGTGTTGGTTCAGTGGTGCTGGTTCAGTGTCAGGGTTCAGTGGTGCTGGTTCAGTGGCGTTGGTTCAGTGGTGCTGGTTCAGTGGTGCTGGTTCAGTGGTGCTGGTTCAGTGGTGCTGGTTTAGGCGTTCTGGTTCAGTGGTGCTGGTTCAGTGGTGCTGGTTCAGTGGTGTTGGTTCAGTGGTGCTGGTTCAGTGGTGCTGGTTCAGTGGTGTTGGTTCAGTGGTGTTGGTTCAGTGGTGCTGGTTCAGTGGTGCTGGTTCAGTGGTGTTGGTTCAGTGGCGTTGGTTCAGTGGTGCTGGTTCAGTGGTGCTGGTTCAGTGGTGTTGGTTCAGTGGCGTTGGTTCAGTGGCGTTGGTTCAGTGGTGTTGGTTCAATGGTGCTGGTTCAGTGGTGTTGGTTCAGTGGTGTTGGTTCAGTGGTGTTGGTTCAGTGGTGTTGGTTCAGTGGTGTTGGTTCAGTGGCGTTGGTTCAGTGGCGTTGGTTCAGTGGTGCTGGTTCAGTGGCGTTGGTTCAGTGGTGCTGGTTCAGTGGCGTTGGTTCAGTGGTGCTGGTTCAGTGGTGCTGGTTCAGTGGTGCTGGTCCAGTGGTGTTGGTTCAATGGTGCTGGTTCAGTGGTGCTGGTTCAGTGTCAGGGTTCAGTGGTGCTGGTTCAGTGTCAGGGTTCAGTGGTGCTGGTTCAGTGTCAGGGTTCAGTGGTGCTGGTTCAGTGTCAGGGTTCAGTGGTGCTGGTTCAGTGGTGCTGGTTCAGTGGTGTTGGTTCAGTGGTGCTGGTTCAGTGGTGCTGGTTCAGTGGTGTTGGTTCAGTGGCGTTGGTTCAGTGGTGTTGGTTCAGTGGTGTTGGTTCAGTGTCAGGGTTCAGTGGTGCTGGTTCAGTGGTGCTGGTTCAGTGTCAGGGTTCAGTGGTGCTGGTTCAGTGGCGTTGGTTCAGTGGTGCTGGTTCAGTGGTGTTGGTTCAGTGGCGTTGGTTCAGTGGTGTTGGTTCAGTGGTGCTGGTTCAGTGGTGCTGGTTCAGTGGTGCTGGTTCAGTGGTGTTGGTTCAGTGGTGCTGGTTCAGTGGTGCTGGTTCAGTGGTGTTGGTTCAGTGGCGTTGGTTCAGTGGTGTTGGTTCAGTGTCAGGGTTCAGTGTCAGGGTTCAGTGGCGCTGGTTCAATGGTGCTGGTTCAGTGGCGTTGGCTCAGTGGTGTTGGTTCAGTGGTGCTGGTTCAGTGTCAGGGTTCAGTGGTGCTGGTTCAGTGGTGCTGGTTCAGTGGCGTTGGTTCAGTGGTGCTGGTTCAGTGGTGCTGGTTCAGTGGTGTTGGTTCAGTGGTGCTGGTTTAGGCGTTCTGGTTCAGTGGTGCTGGTTCAGTGGTGCTGGTTCAGTGGTGTTGGTTCAGTGGTGCTGGTTCAGTGGTGCTGGTTCAGTGGTGTTGGTTCAGTGGCGTTGGTTCAGTGGTGTTGGTTCAGTGGTGTTGGTTCAGTGTCAGGGTTCAGTGGTGTTGGTTCAGTGGTGCTGGTTCAGTGGCGTTGGTTCAGTGGTGTTGGTTCAGTGGTGCTGGTTCAGTGTCAGGGTTCAGTGGTGCTGGTTCAGTGTCAGGGTTCAGTGGTGCTGGTTCAGTGTCAGGGTTCAGTGGTGCTGGTTCAGTGTCAGGGTTCAGTGGTGCTGGTTCAGTGGTGCTGGTTCAGTGGTGTTGGTTCAGTGGTGCTGGTTTAGTGGTGCTGGTTCAGTGGTGCTGTTTGGCCGTCGGAAGAGGCATTTAAATAAAGGTTAAATCAAATAAATTAATAAAATTTATCAGTTTTTTTTGCTCTGCCTCGCCCATACAGTAATAAAAATAAAGATCTTAAATTGTTATGTTTTATTTTTTATATTAATAATTTTTTAAATTGTGATTTATCAGTGGGTTTTATCATCTGGACCCATGCCAGATAGCTATTAGGATAGCAATTGTTTATCATTCCTCCCATTTTAGTTTACATGGTCACACCCCTCTGCTTCACTTCATATCTATGTATCTTCAGTCTATGAGAAAACATGGACAAGATGAAAACAAGATAAATCGGAACTCTGTGGGAAAAGTTATTTAAGCCCCCCTAAAAATAGTGTTTATTCTCTGTTTACTTGACATCTTCAGTGTTATCATTTCTCTCTTTCATCCTTTCATTTAGCTCATATTCAATCTTCCCGTTCACAGACATTCATTCGGGTCTCTCATTCATTCACTACTTTATTGTGGGCTCTCTGGTAGGACCCTCCCCCATAAAGTTACCCTGGCAGCGGGAGATGCAGGTCCAGCCCTCAGCTAATGAAGCCACTACTACTATGACTCTGTAAAGGTGAGTGGTACTGAACAGATGCAGGGCTGGCTTAGTGAAGAGGGTACGCAGGGCACATGCCCTGGGGACAGACCTCCAGGGGGCCCACAACCCCAAAAAATCATCAAATAGAGGTCGGGGCACCCCAGATAGTATATAAATAAATCACAGCAATGGTCAAATGTGTAGAATTGCCGGAAATATGCTATAGGGGGGGCGGGGCTGGAGGTAGGTGCCCCAGGGCCCCACATGCCATAGTCTGGTACTGAACAGATGGTGACAGAGAGACATGCAGTGTCAAAACCAGTGGGCTGTAGATGACAAACGGTTGTTCTCAAGCATTCAAAGAAGAGATTCCTTACAACTAACGATAGAAATATTTTCTCAGAGGAAAAGGATTTATGTGTACATTTGCAGTCATAATGGTTAGACAAAGTTCCCTATCTACAATTATATCAACTTATTTCAAAGGAGTATAAGGTCGCAACAAAAGCAGCACAGAGAAGACGCGTGCACGGAAAGCGAGCAAGGAATGAGACGGTGTGAAGTCAACGAAGGATAAATAGAATAGATACCAGCTTCTGAACGCTTTTGATACAAGAACACGTGTGGATATAAGCCGGAGATGAATCGACGGGAATTATTGATCACAGCGCCAAATGTTCCAAGCAACTTTTGAGCGTCAACATAAACGACGCATAACGGAAAGCAAATAGCACTGGTAAGACGCATCAAAATTGGTTAAAAGTTCCGGTCACTTTTAGACAATGTTGGATTAAGTATCATCTATGTTGATTTCGGATTTATATTGATGATATTTATGGACCAAATGCGAGGGTACTGAAAATGTGTCCAGGACGCTAAGGGCTTCTAAAGATCAAAGGAGAGACCGACCACAGCATCCCAACACCAGCGGACTTTGTCCCAACGTGGAGAAAACATGCAGAAGATGCGCAGGCAGGTTCAGCTACTGTGTGTTGTCCTCCTGGCGACCATCCAGGTGTCAGTCAAGAGCTTCCCCACCAACAGTCAAAAAAGCGCAGTCCCCAACGGCAGGAGCACTTCGACCACGGAGGTAATAGCCTACCCATTTGATCAATAACGAGGGGTTTATGTCATTTGTTAATTTTATCTTTTAAAAAAAATCTAAACTTTCATAAACTGTCTTATGATTGGGAAATGGGAAATGTGCTGAAACTTCACAGCGTGCATTTATGACTTGATGCGTAATGTCACATTCACACCTTGGCTGCGTGTAACACATTGTAGTCTGAAATGACGTTATTGTTTAGGAATTGGCAGCATACGTCATAAGGTGAATCTATCGGGTGAAACTCTTAATTCTGAGAGCCCAATAGGTCAGAGACCGTGAACAACGATTGGAGTAGTCCAAAGTGGCTCTATTGCGCAATCACTTTGTCTTCTCTTTACGTGTGTAGTCAAACAATTGAAACACATCAAATAATGTACAGCAGAGTGAATGATTTCAGGCAGTTCTGGGGCCGACAGGGAGAGGAGCAGAGACCGTTATTTTTGGCCGATAAGGAGATGGTCCAGTTATGATGACACCCTGTGAGGGAGGAAGGTCTGCCAGTCTGGTTGTCTACTGTGATCCTGGAGGCCTCAGTTGGTAGAGTATGACGCCCTGCAACGTCAGGATTGTGGGCTGGATTCCCGGGAACCACCCATATGCAAATTGTATGCACAAATGACTTTAAATCGCTTTGGGTAAAGGCATCTGCTAAATGGCATATATATGATTGTATTATGTTGCTGAATAGACTTGCTCCATAGACTTTCTCCATAGACTTTCTCCATAGACTTGTTCCATAGACTTGCTCCATAGACTTTATCCATAGACTTTCTCCATAGACTTTCTCCATAGACTTGCTCCATAGACTTGCTCCATAGACTTGCTCCATAGACTTGCTCCATAGACTTGCTCCATAGACTTTCTCCATAGACTTGCTCCATAGACTTGCTCCATAGACTTGCTCCATAGACTTTCTCCATAGACTTGCTCCATTGACTTTCTCCATAGACTTTCTCCATTGACTTTCTCCAGTTTATACAGTGATGGGCTGTATTCTAATCCGTATGAAGATGAAGGCATTACACTTCACATAGACCTGTATTTGTTTATGCTGTTATTACTATTACAGTTATGACTCGAGTTACTAGTGATCATGTGTCTTCCAGGGTTCAGGGAGCATGTCAGAAGTAAAGGGTCAGAGGTCAGAAGGTTAAGCAAGTGTAGCCTTCGGCTAGTACACTTAAAGATGATTTACAGAACTGGGGAGGGGTCCTCGTACTCTCTCTCTCTCATTCTCTCTCTCGTTTTCGTTCTCTGTCTGTCTGTCTGTCTGTCTGTCTGTCTGTCTGTCTGTCTGTCTGTCTGTCTGTCTGTCTGTCTGTCCAGTCCAGTCCAGTCCAGTCCAGTCCAGTCCAGTCCAGTCCAGTCCAGTCCAGTCCAGTCCAGTCCAGTCCAGTCCAGAGAACATTGCTTTGAGTTTTATGTTGTTTCCTCTCATCTCGTCCTCTTACTCCTTATCAGCGTAACACATAAATGACCTGGTAAAGATCTGCTGTATGAAGCTGAGCTGAACTGCAGTGTATGTTGGTTGTTTGAAGTTAGAGAGCTACCTCCTGTCTTTCTACCTCTCGATTTACGGGCTGTTTCTAGAACACAGAAACCATATCTCTCTCTCTCTCTCTCTCTCTGTCTCTCTCTCTGTCTCTCTCTCTCTGTCTCTCTCTCTCTCTCTGTCTCTCTCTCTCTCTGTCTCTCTCTCTCTCTGTCTCTCAATTAAATTAAATTAAATTCAATTCAATTCAATTCAAGGGGCTTTATTGGCATGGGAAACATGTGTTAACATTGCCAAAGCAAGTGAGGTAATAATAATATACAAAAGTGAAATAAACAATAAAAATTAACAGTAAACATTACACATAGAGAAGTTTCAAAACAATAAAGACATTACAAATGTCATATTATATATATACAGTGTTGTAACAATGTACAAATGGTTAAAGCACACAAGTTAAAATAAATAAGCATAAATATGGGTTGTATTTACAATGGTGTTTGTTCTTCACTGGTTGCCCTTTTCTTGTGACAACAGGTCACAAATCTTGCTGCTGTGATGGCACACTGTGGAATTTCACCCAGTAGATATGGGAGTTTATCAAAATTGGATTTGTTTTCGAATTCTTTGTGGATCTGTGTAATCTGGGGGAAATATGTGTCTCTAATATGGTCATACATTGGGCAGGAAGTTAGGAAGTGCAGCTCAGTTTCCACCTCATTTTGTGGGCAGTGAGCACATAGCCTGTCTTCTCTTGAGAGCCATGTCTGCCTACGGCGGCCTTTCTCAATAGCAAGGCTATGCTCACTGAGTCTATACATAGTCAAAGCTTTCCTTAAGTTTGGGTCAGTCACAGTGGTCAGATTTTCTGTTTAGGGCCAAATAGCATTCTAGTTTGCTCTGTTTTTTTGTTAATTCTTTCCAATGTGTCAAGTAATTATCTTTTTGTTTTCTCATGATCTGGTTGGGTCTAATCGTGCTGCTGTCTGCTGATTGTGAACAGAGCCCCAGGACCAGCTTGCTAAGGGGACTCTTCTCCAGGTTCATCTCTCTGTAGGTGATGGCTTTGTTATGGAAGGTTTGGGAATTGCTTCCTTTTAGGTGGTCTCTCTCTCTCTATCTTATTCTATTTCTCCCCTCTCACTCTCTCTCTCTCTCTATCTTATTCTATTTCTCCCCTCTCACTCTCTCTCTCTCTCTATCTTATTCTATTTCTCCCCCTCTCTCTCTCTATCTTATTCTATTTCTCCCCCCCTCTCTCTCTCTCTCTCTCCCTCCATCCATCTTATTCTCTTTCTCCCTTCTCTCTCCCTCCATCTTATTCTATTTCTCCCCCCTCTCTCTCTCTCTCTCTCCCTCCATCCATCTTATTCTCTTTCTCCCTTCTCTCTCCCTCCATCTTATTCTATTTCTCCCCCCCTCTCTCTCTCTATCTTATTCTATTTCTCCCCCTCTCCCCCCTCTCTCTCCCTCATCCATCTTATTCTCTCTATCTCTCTCTCTCTCTATTTTATTCTCTCTCTCTCTCCCTCCATCCATCTTATTATCTTTCTCCCCCCTCTCTCTCTCTCTCTCACCCTCTATCTTATTCTCTTTCTCCCCCCCTCTCTCTCTCTCCCTCCATCCATCTTATTCTCTCTCTCTCCCTCCATCCATCTTATTATCTTTCTCCCTTCTCTCTCTCTCTCTCCCTCTATTTTATTCTCTCTCTCTCTCCCTCCCTCCAGCTTATTCTCTTTCTCCCCTTCTCTCTCCCTCTTCCTCTATCTTATTCTCTTTCTCCCCCCCCCTCTCTCTCTCCTCTATCTTATTCTCTTTCTCCCCTCTCTTCCACCCCCTCCCTCTCTTCCACCCCCTCCCTATCTATCTCCGTAGAGTGCTGGGGGTATGTGTTTTCATTGAAGCGAGAGGTTGGGTCACGTAGGTCAGAGGGAGCCGGCGAGGCTGAAGGTTTGAGGGACGCCTGTTTTACACACAAACAACCACTTACTAATCCAAACTCTGGCCTGGAATGTATGCAGCGATATTGGATATGACTCTCGTGGTGTGTGTGTGTGTGTGTGTGTGTGTGTGTGTGTGTGTGTGTGTGTGTGTGTGTGTGTGTGTGTGTGTGTGTGTGTGTGTGTGTGTGTGTGTGTGTGTGTGTGTGTGTGTGTGTGTGTGAAGACAGAGAGCAGCGGGGATGGAGGGGTAGAACTAGAGTAAAGGCTCTGGTAAATTGTTACACCAAATCATTCTGGAAGAACGTCCGGTTCCCCCTCTTAGAGGGGAGCTAAAGCCGATGTCGCCATTTCACGGAGGGTGATAAATTATTCGCCACGTTCAGAAGTTCATGTTGCTCTTCTATATGGTAGCAGGGGATGACTGTGTGGTCTGGCAATCTCTCAAATGTCCGGCACCCTAATTGAGGTTCATCTGAAACTGTAAACCATCATGTAGGTATGAAAGTATAGCCTGCTGGGGACACACACTGCAAGCTCAGCTCAGAGTTTTAATGAGGAAGAAACATAAGCTAATGTTTCAGCGGAACACACTCACACACACACACACACAGACACGCACGTGCACTCACACGGTGCACACACACACAGACACACACACAAACAGACACACACGTGCATTCACACGGTGCACACACACACACACACACACACACACACACACACAAACACACACGTGCACACACACACACACACACACACACACACACACACACACACACACACACACACACACACACACACACACACACACACACACACACACACACACACACACACACACACACACACAGATCTGAAAGAATTCATTGGAAGCATAACACTGAACTAACATAGAAATGCAGCATGTAAAGTGTTGCTCCCATGTTTCATGAGCTGAAGTGAAGGATCCCAGAAATGTTCCAAAAAGCTTATTTCTCTCAACACTTGGTGTGCAAGTGTGTTTACATCCCAGTTAGTGAGCATTTCTCCTTTGCCAAGATAATCCATCCATTTGACAGGCGTGGCATATCAAGAAGCTGATAAAACAGCATGATCGTTACACAGGTGCACCTTGTGCTGGGGACAATAAAAGGCCATTCTAAAAAGTTAAGTTTTGTCACACAACACAATGTCACAGATGTCTCAAGTTTTGAGGGAGTGTGCAGTTGGCATGCTGACTGCAGGAATGTCCACCAGAGCTGTTGCCAGAGAATGTAATGTTAATTTCTCTACCATAAACTGCCTCCAATGTCATTTTAGAGAATTTGGCAGTACGTCCAACCGGCCTCACAACCGCAGACCACGTGTATGGCGTTGTGTGGGTGAGCGGTTTCCTGCTCACGTTTTGGGCGGTGTGGTTATGAAATGGGCAGGCATAAGCTACGGACAATTAACACAATTGCATTTTATCAATGGCAATTTTAATGCACAGAGATACCGTGACTTGATCCTATGACCCGTTGTTGTGCCAATCATCCACCACCATCACCTCATGTTTCAGCATGATAATGCACAGCCCCATGTCGCAAGGATCTGTACACAATTCCTGGAAGATGAAAATGTCCCAGTTCTTCCATGGCCTACATACTCGCCAGACATGTCACCCATTGAGCATGTTTGGGATGCTCTGGATCGACGTGTACAACAGCTTGTTCCAGTTCCCATCAATATCCAGCAACTTCACACAACCATTGAAGAGGAGTGGGATAACATTCTACAGGCCACAATCAACAGCCCGATCAACTCTATGTGAAGGAGATGTGTTGGGCTGCATGAGGCAAATGGTGGTCACATCAGATACTGACTGGTTTTCTGATCCACGCCCCTACCTTTTTTAAAGGTATATTTGACCAACAGATGCTTATCTGTATTCCCAGTCATGTGAAAACCATAAATTAGGGCATAAAGAATGTATTTAAAATGACTGATTTCCTTGAACTGTAACTCAGTAAAATCTTTGAAATTGTTGAATGTTGCGTTTATACTTTTGTTGTTGCTCTTTTACCTAATAGGGCTATCTTCTGTATACCACCCCTACCTTGTCACAACACAACTGATTGGCTCAAACGCATTAAGAAGGAAAGAAATTCCACAAATGAACTTTTAAGAAGGCACACCTGTTAATTGAAATGCAATTACAGGTTACTACCTCATGAAGCAGGTTGAGAGAATGCCAAGAGTGTGCAAAGCTGTCATCAAGGCAAAGGGTGGCTACTTTGAAGATTCTCAAATATAAAATATATTTTGATTTGTTTTACACTCTTTTTGGTTACTACATGATTCCATATGTGTTATTTAATAGTTTTGATGTCTTCACTATTATTCTACAATGTACAAAATAGTTTAAAAAAATAAGAAAAACCCTCGAATGAGTAGGTGTGTCCAAACGTTTGACTGGTAGTGTATTTATTTTTTATTAGTCATTCATACATTATGGAGCTGAACCAGTTTCTACGTGACCTGTCATTATGGTCACCAGAGAAAGAGTAAAGAGGCTAGAGGGCCTAAGTCATTTTAGACTACAGTAATGTACAGTAATGTAGTGCTAATCAAGGGTTATGGAAGGAGCATCTCTGCACTTCTCGCCTCTCCTTTTCTCTTATGTTTTTTGGTCTTGTCTTCTCCAGCCTTTTACCCCTCTATCGCCATCCTCTCTGTGTGTCATACTGTATCTGGATGGGAGTTGTTAAAGGTCCAATATAGCCAGGTTTTTTTTCTTCTAATTTCTGGGTAACAATTAAGTACCTTAATGTGATTGTTTTAAATTAAAATGGTCAGAAAGAAACAAAAATAGCTTCTTAAGCAAAGAGCAAATTTCTCAAGAAAGGATTTTGCTAGGACTGTCTGGGAGTGGTCTGAGTGGGGAGGGGAAAACTGACAACTAGCTGTTATTGGATGATAGATTTGGAACTCTCGTTTTTAGTGATGTCACCAGGCAGGCCAAAACTCCATCCTACAAAAACAGGTTACATTTTCAGGCGGTCTTTTCAAACAGCTCTTACCCTAAAAGGTCATTATCATAATTTTCACAATTTCACCGTATTATTCAAACTTCATATTGTGGAAATATACAGTATATAAAATACAGGAAATCATGTTTTTGACTGCACTGGGCCTTTAAGACTAGAATAACTTACATTATACGGTGTGCCTGGTGAATCCAGACTTACTCATGAATAGTTATTTTTCCTGGCACAGAACCTTCCGTTCTTGGTCTCCAACTCTGTCTTTGACTCATTCAAAGGCAGGCTCATCTGTTATGAGTACTGGGATAGATGTGCTTTAACACCCAGCCTTCCGCTAAAGTAAAGCCCCAACCTAAACCCTCTCTGCTGCAGACCTCTGGTTTTAGGTCCTGCTGAAATCTAGCCGAGGGCTGTAGGCTGGAGATGGAATGTACAGTATGTACGGGTGGTATGGTTAGGATTGGGGAGAGGACATCTGTTTTGCGTGTGTTAGAGACACAGCCAGAGACATGAGTCAAGACAGGATACACATGATCACATGATCAGGGGAGAGAAGGCTTTGATCAGAGGCAGAGCAGCCCCCCCCCCCCCCCATTACCTCCTCACTCCTTCTCCCCTCCTCATCCTTCCCTTACCTTCTCTCATCTTTCTCCCCTCCTCATCCTCCCCTTACCTTCTCTCACCTTTCTCCCCTCCTCATCCTCCCCTTACCTTCTCTCACCTTTCTCCCCTCCTCATCCTCCCCTTACCTTCTCTCACCTTTCTCCCCTCCTCATCCTCCCCTTACCTTCTCTCACCTTTCTCCCCTCCTCATCCTTCCCTTACCTTCTCTCACCTTTCTCCCCTCCTCATCCTCCCCTTACCTTCTCTCACCTTTCTCCCCTCCTCATCCTCCCCTTACCTTCTCTCACCTTTCTCCCCTCCTCATCCTCCCCTTACCTTCTCTCACCTTTCTCCCCTCCTCATCCTCCCCTTACCTTCTCTCACCTTTCTCCCCTCCTCATCCTCCCCTTACCTTCTCTCACCTTTCTCCCCTCCTCATCCTCCCCTTACCTTCTCTCACCTTTCTCCCCTCCTCATCCTCCCCTTACCTTCTCTCATCTTTCTCCCCTCCTCCTCCTCCTCCTCCTCCTCTCCCTTTACCCCCTGTCCTCCTCCCCCTCTCTACCATCTTCTTTCTCCCATCTCCTCCTCCTCCTCCTCCTCCTCTCCCTTTACCCCCTGTCCCCCTCCCCCTCTCTTCCATCTTCTTTCTCCCATCTCCCCTCCTCCTCCTCCTCCTCCTCTCCCTTTACCCCCTGTCCCCCTCCCCCTCTCTACCATCTTCTTTCTCCCATCCCTCCTCCTCCTCTCCCTTTACCCCCTGTCCCCCTCCCCCTCTCTACCATCTTCTTTCTCCAATAACTCTTAACCTCAACTCACCTTATTCTCCCCCCCCCCCTCCCTGTATACAGAACCTCTCAACTCTTGCCCCACCTGGCCCTACCCATCTCCCTGTATTTCTCTCACTGCAAACCCAGCAGCATTGACTCCAATGTAATATATATCCATTGGAAAAGTACAATGTGATGTCTCACGATACAGACAGACAGTGATGGATTAGAATGACAGACAGACAGACAGACAGACAGACAGACAGACAGACAGACAGACAGACAGACAGACAGACAGACAGACAGACAGACAGACAGACAGACAGACAGACAGACAGTGATGGGTTAGACAGACAGACAGACAGACAGACAGTACCATCCCTACAGATGGTATTACTGCTAACACCAACCAGATGTGATGTAGACTGACTGACTGACTGACTGACTGACTGACTGACTGACTGACTGACTGACTGACTGACTGACTGACTGACTGACTGACTGACTGACTGATGGTGAGACTGACTTACTGACTGAATGACTGACTGACTGAATGACTGACTGACTGATGGAGAGACTGACTGACTGACTGACTGACTGATGGTGAGACTGACTTACTGACTGAATGACTGACTGACTGATGGAGAGACTGACTGACTGACTGACTGACTGACTGACTGACTGACTGACTGACTGATGGTGAGACTGACTTACTGACTGAATGACTGACTGACTGAATGACTGACTGACTGATGGAGAGACTGACTGACTGACTGACTGACTGACTGATGGTGAGACTGACTTACTGACTGAATGACTGACTGACTGATGGAGAGACTGACTGACTGACTGACTGACTGACTGACTGACTGACTGACTGACTGACTGACTGACTGACTGACTGATGGAGAGACTGACTGACTAATGGAGAGACTGACTGACTGACTGACTGACTGACTAACAGACTGACTGACTAATGGAGAGACTGACTGACTGACTGACTGACTGACTGACTGACTGACTGACTGACTAATGGAGAGACTGACTGACTGACTGACTGAATGACTGACGGACTGACTGACTGACTGACTAATGGACTGACTGACTAATGGACTGACTGACTGATGGAGAGACTGACTGACTGACTAATGGACTGACTGACTAATGGAGAGACTGAATGACTGACGGACTGACTGACTAATGGACTGACTGACTGACTGACTAATGGACTGACTGACTGACTGACTAATGGACTGACTGACTGATGGAGAGACTGACTGACTCTTCTCTGTAAAGAGGAAACCTAGACATGTGTTGTATGTATTTCATCCTGTTAAGGGTTTTGTTTTGCTTCATTGTCCTGATTTGTCTCAGATCAGAGCGGGAGGGAGGGAGGGAGGGAGGGAGGGAGAGAAGGGGCAGAGAGAGAGGGTGGGAGGGCGGGAGAGAGAGAGAGAAGAGGCAGAGAGAGCGGGTGGGAGGGAGAGACAGGGGGGGGGGGGGTTTACAGACTGTTTTAACACTTGGTTTGACCTCCAGATGACAGATAGAGAAAGAAAACAGATATGAGCTGAACATAACAGTCAGTGGAAGAGAGGACAGTAACAGGAGACACTATGAGCTGAACATAACAGTCAGTGGAAGGGAGGACAGTAACAGATGACCCAGCTGTGGTTTGTGACTACTATGATTTTCCGTTATAGCCAATTCAATTGCAGTAATTCCGTTACTTATTTTTCTGAAATTCTTTTACCAATCCGTTACCAATCTGTTACCAATGAATCCTTTAATTATTCATGAACCAAATAGATTTCAGTAGAAACACTGTAACTCATTAGTAGGTTTATCTTTACTTGTTACTTCTGTGAACTTTCATTATCATCCCTCATCACGAGGAAGAGAAATTAGAAAATATCTTTACATTTTAAATATCTTTAAAATATGTGGGTTTTTTGGTAACGTACAGGGCAATGTTTCTTAAATCATATCAAATTATTTATTCTAAACTAAATAAACGTTTTGATATTACCTGGCAGGGGTCATTACTTCAACATTGTGTTTTTATGTATTTCTGATACCTTTTAAGACTTTTTCTGAGAGAGGTTTTATAAGACCTCATTTTTCCATCTGTTTGACCCAGAAATCAATGCCTTTACTTATTCCTAATATTTAGGATAGAAAATGGTTTGAAAAATGTATATATGCCTTGATTTATCAAACATATGGACTCTTGGCTTTCATTCGACACCAGATTTGACATTCTTCTATAACCTTCACATGTTGGCGCTCATGGGGCTTTTACACAGAAATGACCTTATCTGACTATGTGTGAAATGTTCTGTAATGTCACAGGAATGTTCTTCCCTCAACATTTACAAGATTATTGTCAGCAAGACAATTGGACGTTGTTATTCTCTCGGGAACATTTCACAACATTTTGAAAACATTCCGACAAAAAAAAAATTGTGCCCAATTATAATTTTATTATTTGTATTGCTTTTTTTTCCGTTGAGGTGGGTTTCAGCCAGGTACAATATTTTAATTGATATAATTTCATATTCTATATATTTTCAATTCATTATTTCTACATTGTCCCTGTGGGCTGCCACTCAAAGAAGAAAAAAAGAAAAGATAGTAAAATAAAACATCACAAAAGGTAAATAACTACAAAGTATTGATCATTTTGATCATATTTTTTAAGGTTTAAGTAATAATAAATTCAGTATAAACAGGAAAAAGAAGTGAGCCTCTACCTCCCATCCCATTCCTCCAGCCCCACCCAGCCAACAAAAGAGATACCTACTCTCAACTTTTCAAGTCAATATATCAATGTAAATGATGTCAGAGATCATGTCAATGGATCAAATACTGGATTCTACTGTCCACCTGTATGAGGTGATGCATGAAAAAAAGGTCTCTCTCTTTTTTTCCCGACAGGCAATATCTCAGGCCAGCCCGGGTGGCGATGTGGATGAGACTCTGGAGGACCTCCAGCAGCAGAACCAGCTGCAAAAGCTGGCGTCCTCCACCCAGCCCTCCCAGAGACCCCGACACCGGAGCTGGTCCCACGGGGTTCTGCCCAAACCAGAACCAGAGGAGGAACCAGAACCCTTCATCCTGGACCTCAGGAACTTCCCTGAGCTGGCCAACGCAGACCTGGGATCTCACAACCCTAACATACAGGTAGAACCCTAACCCGCACACCCTAAGATAACAACCACAACATACTGTACAGGTGGGACTCTATAGTACCGTTTCATTCTGGCAGAAAGGGAAGGATGTCTGAAAGCTTAGAGGTTTCACATCAAAGATCTCAGGGTGTTTTTAATGGCATCTCCCAGAGGAATGATATTCAACACAGCATTACCGTAACACACACACACACACACACACACACACCACACACCACACACACACACACACACCTGCATTAAAACTAAAGGTGCCAGGTAGCCTAGCGGTTGGGAGCGTTGGGCCAATAACTGAAAGGTCACTGGTTTGAATCTCTGAGCCAAAAAAACAACAAATCTAAGGGGTGAAAGGTCATCGTATTAACGTGCTCTCCAAGAGCAGCAGCTCTCAATTATCTACCAGGACGTTTTTTTATACAGAGGTTTTATTTTATATTTTGGGTTATTACAGAGATAGTTTATATGTGCAAGTGGATTTGAAAATAAATGAAGTTTAACTTTGGGGTAAAACCGACACAAGAGAAGTCCAGGTATCCAGAAATTGAGAGCGCCTCGTTTTTTTTTTATAACGAGGAACATGTGTCCTTCCTCCAAGTGGGATTGGGCCATCCTCTTCTAGTTTATATGAACCAGACAGAGATATTTGGTTTTATCATTCTTTCTTTGGGAGCCAGTGGCTAATACCCTCGTCTGCTTTAATGGGCTTTTCACCTTGTTATCACGTCGGCTGGAATTCATTGGTTTTGACTGTGGAGGGGCATAGCTTGACGAGCTGAGTGAACCATACCAGACTGTACTGGTGCACTATGGGGAATAGAATACAACAGTAGAGTAGAATAGAACGCAGTAGATCCATAATATAAATGAGGGTGTTCAAATATGTCTGTCTTGCACACAAACACTGGCCTGGTCTCTTCACCGTTAATAAATGACTAACATTCTGTACATTACAATCTCCTGATTGACAATATCCAGTAAATATTTGACTGGAGTGGCTCGGTTCATTTATGATTTGTCTGGGGCATTATGGGTGGAAGTGGCTATCCTTCAGATCCACAGCTATGTACGAGTCACAGCCTCTAATGGGTCGTAGTGGGGCCTAATACACTCTTACAATTACCGCTCAGACAGGAGGGAGAAAACAGAGCTGAGCTTCAATATGCAGAGGTCCTATACAGTACAGTACAGCTTCAATATACAGAGGTCCTATACAGTACAGTACAGCTTCAATATACAGAGGTCCTATACAGTACAGTACAGCTTCAATATACAGAGGTCCTATACAGTACAGTACAGCTTCAATATACAGAGGTCCTATACAGTACAGTACAGCTTCAATATACAGAGGTCCTATACAGTACAGTACAGTACAGATTCAATATACAGAGGTCCTATACAGTACAGTACAGTACAGCTTCAATATACAGAGGTCCTATACAGTACAGTACAGTACAGTACAGCTTCAATATGCAGAGGTCCTATCCAGTACAGTACAGTACAGTACAGCTTCAATATACAGAGGTCCTGTACAGTACAGTACAGTACAGCTTCAATATACAGAGGTCCTATACAGTACAGTACAGTACAGCTTCAATATACAGAGGTCCTGTACAGTACAGTACAGTACAGTACAGTTTCAATATACAGAGGTCCTATACAGTACAGTACAGTACAGTACAGCTTCAATATGCAGAAAAGACACTAAAGTAAAACTGCAAAAAATTGGGCCAAAAAATGTACTTTATGTCCTGAATACAAAGAGTCATGTTTGGGGGCAAATCCAACACATCACTGAGTACCACTCTTCATATTTTCAAGCATGGTGGTTGCTGCATCAGGTTATGGGTATGCTTGTCATCGGCAAGGACTGTGGAATGTTTTTAGGACTAAAATACATGAAATAGAGCTAAGCACAAAATCTTTGAAAATAACCTGTTTCAGTCTGCTTTCCACCAGACACTGGGAGACAAATTCACCGTTCAACAGGACAATAACCTAAAACACATGGCCAAATATACACTGGAGTTGCTTACCAATACAACATTGAATGATCCTGAGTGGCCTAGTTACGGTTCGGATTTAATCAGCTTGGAAATCTATGGCAAGACATGAAATTGGCTGTCTAGCAATGATCAACAAACATCTTGACAGAGCTTGAAGAACCGGTAAAAAGAATCATCTGCAAGTATTGCACAATTCAAGTGTGCATAGCTCTTAGAGACTCACAGTGTCACGACTTCCGCCAAAGTCGGTCCGTCTCCTTGTTCCGACGGTCGACGTCACCGGCCTTCTAGCCATCGCTGATCCTCTTTTCATTTTCCATTGGTTTTGTCTTGTCTTCCATCACACCTGGTTCCAATCCCATCAATTACATGTTGTGTATTTAACCCTCTGTTTCCCCTCATGTCCTTGTCGGAGATTGTTTGATTGTGTGTGATGTGTATGTATTATGTTGGTGTGCGACGGGTTTTGTACCCACTTTTGTTATTTTGTACATTTTGGTTTTTGGAGTTTTATCAGCAGTTATTAAAACAACTCCGTTTTTACCAAGTTCGTTCTCCTGCGCCTGACTTCCCTGCCACCAACATGCACCCATTACACACCGCTGTAATCGCTGCTAAAGGTGATTCTAACATGTATTGACTCAGGGGGTTGAATACTAATGTAATGAAGATATATTAGTGTTTAATTTGTAATCTTTATTTTTTTTTTCTGCTACTTTGACATTACAGAGTATTCTGTGTAGATGGCTAACAGAACATGACAATTAAGTCCATTTTAATCTTTATAACACAACAAAATGTGGAAAAAAGTCAAAGGGGTGTGAATACTTAGTGAAGGCACTGTGTGTGTGATCAGCGTTGCTTTACAGTCATCTGGGACTGTGTGTTCAGTAAATGCTGGCCATCAACTGCATCAGAGTCTGGGACTCCATCTCTGCATCCCAAATGACCCCCTTTACCAATATATATCCCCCCCCCTCAATTTCTCTCTCTCTCTCCTCCCCCTCCCCTTCCCCCCAGGTGACCATTGAGGTGGTTGAGGACCCCCAGACGGAAACAGAGATGGAGATGGACCTGGCCAAGGAGGGGGGTGATGGGGGCCGTAACGACTGGTCCCTGTCCTCAAAGGAATGGCTCGGCCACAAGAAGCTGTTCTTGGCTCTGTTCTGGGAGTACCCGGACCAAGCTGAGACTGAGAGTGGGCTAGGCGGCAGGGCCAGCCTGGAGGAACAGGAACAGCCCACAGAGGACTACAACTATGACCCTGAGGAACAGGAACCTGAGCTTAGTGGGACCAGAGGGACTGGGGTGGAGACTGGGGGGACTGGGTTGGAGACCGGGGGGACTGGGACTGGGGGGACTGGGGTGGAGACCGGGGGGACTGGGACTGGGGTGAAGACTGGGGGGACTGGGGTGGAGACCGGGGGGACTGGGACTGGGGTGGAGACCGGGGGGACTGGGACTGGGTTGGAGACCGGGGGGACTGGGTTGGAGACCGGGGGGACTGGGACTGGGTTGGAGACCGGGGGGACTGGGACTGGGGTGGAGACCGGGGGGACTGGGGCTGGGGTGGAGACCGGAGAGACTGGGGCTGGGGTGGACACTGGGGGGACTGGGTTGGAGACCGGGGGGACTGGGGCTGGGACAGGGGCGGTGACTGGGTTGGAGACCGGGGGGACTGGGGCTGGGACAGGGGCGGTGACCAGGGGGACTGCAACAGGGACAGGGGCTGGGGTGAAGACCAGGGGTACTGAGACTGGGACAAGGGTTGGGGTGGAGACTGGGGAGACTAGGACAGGGGATGGGTTGAAGACCGGGGGGACTGGGACAGGGGCTGGGGTGAAGACCGGGGGGGCTGGGGTGAAGACCGGGGGGACTGGGACTGGGACAGGGGCTGGGGTGAAGACCGGGGGGACTGGGACCGGGGTTGGGGTGGAGACCGGGGGGGCTGGGACCGAGGTGTGGGTGAAGACCGGGAGGGCTGGGACCGAGGTGGGGGTGAAAACCGGGGGGGCTGGGACCGGGGTGGGGGTGAAAACCGGGGGGGCTGGGACCGGGTTGGGGGGAAACTGGGGGAGCTACTGGAGAAACAACAAGGGATGGGACTCCAAGGAGAACTACGGTAAGTTTTTTATGTTTAAATGTTTTTGTTGTAATTATCTTGAAATGACGCATTAAGAAGGAACAATTCAACAGTATCAAGTTACAATGCGTACCAATGTGATGTGTATCACCAGCACCTACCTGGAAGATGCCCTGCAAATAACATCCTCTTAAAGGGACACTGCACTACCAGATTTAGCCTCGTTTTTCATCAATGCTCATTAAGAAATAATAGCGGTCATAACTGACGGCAAACAAGAATTAATATAATAATGACATGTAGCTAGCTAGCTAACCTAGCTAGCCTAGCTAACCTAGCTAACCTAGCTAGCCTAGCTAACCTAGCTATAAACTAAATGTATCTTTTACCAACAACACACCAGTCTCAGGTTTGACAGTTGACAGTAGAATCTAGTTGGATGGAATATTTATCCTGGCCATCTGCCCAAGATGGCCAACACAACTTTATGGAAGCCCGTTTTCACTAAAGTAGCTATTTTCCCGAGCAAAACCACATGAAAAAATACTATGGTTGTCACGACTTCCGCCGAAGTCGGCCCTTCTCCTTGTTCGGGTGGTGTTCGGCGGTCGACGTCACCGGCTTTCTAGTCACTACCGATCCATTTTTCTGTTTCGTTTTGTTTTGTCTGCATAATTACACACCTGGTTTCAATTCCCCTATTATGTTCCCTATTTAACCCTCTGGCTTTCATTTCTGTTTTGTCCGTGATTGTTTGTTACGTTAGTGGTTGTTGTTAGTTATTATGATGTTTTGTAATTATTCCCTTTGTGGAATTTTGCTGTCATTTTTGAGTAAACGTTTTGTGTTTCGCTCAACTCCTGTGTCCTGCATTTGACTCTGCTACTTCGCCGCACACAACCCTAACTATGGTATAAATAATATATGGTCACTGTAGTGTTTTTGCAGACTTTACTGTAGTATTCGCTGTAGTATTTACATTTAACTACAGTATAAAAATTGTAGTAATAGAAAAATGTATATACTACAGCAATTAATGTAGTGTTTTTGCAGACTGTAGTATACTGTCATATCTACTGTAGTATTTTTTGCAGATTGTAGTATACTGTCATATCTACTGTAGTATTTTTGTTTTAATCCCTTTGACATGGAAGTGTAAGCTTTTTTCTTCAGGAAACCTACTGGAGAAATAATAAAAGTGCACATTTTCTATAACCTGTAAATAGACTAGGATTGGGGTCTGAACGGAGAGTCCCGATCTTCTGCTCTTTTCTATAACCTGTAGGTAGATTAGGACTGGGGTCTGAACAGCAACAACACAAGATATGGTCTATAGGTCATTATCATTAAAACGTCACATTAACGTGCAGAGTGTTCGATTTGCCATCTGGGGGGCAAGGAGACACCCCCCCCCCTCCCCCACACACACCCCTCAGCTCCGCTAAAACCATTGACAACTGCATGCCCTTTTCTCGGGATTGTTCAATAAATGTTAACTATTTGGTTGTAATACTGTATCATACTGTATCATCAACTATTGGACAGCATAGTAAAAACTACACATTTCTGATTATTCCAGGCAAAACAATTGTGCACATTTAGGTTATACGTTAAGTACTGAAAATGCTTTTCATGGTCAGTAAACATCAATGTCATTTCAGATAGGTCAGTGGTTCTTAATTAACCTTGTTGGAGGTACTGAACCCCACCAGTTTCATATGCGCATTCACCGAACCCTTCTTAATTGGAAAAATAAAATATGATTTTTTCAAATTCAAAACATAGGTATATATTTTACTGGTGCACAAAATGAACCGTGCATCAACATCAACACCGTGTGTTCAAAGAACAAAATCATCAAAACATGATTTTCACACAAAAACAAAAACATAATAATGAATATTTACTGCAAATCAGTGTGACTTCTGCTGTTGCCTTTCAGAGACCAGTTCAGAAATGCGCGGCTTCACCTTGGCAAGTGCCACTCTCATGTCATTTTCGCAACAAAGTCTGTTCCTTTTCTTCGTTTTTATGTCCAGCATCCTCGAAAAGGATTGCTCGTAAAGATATGTTGTAACAAACGGTATGAAAATCTCCAGAGCTTTCTTAGCAATAACAGGGTATGTTACCATTTGTTGACACCAAAACGTTGAAAGCGTTGTTGTTCTGAAGAGTTGCTGTTGAACCTGGCTCTGCTGAATTTCAATGATTTCATCGAGGTATTCATCATTGACATCTGTTGTCTCAACACTAAACGTGAACGGCTGTCTCACCCATGCTGGATATGACTCTCTTGTAGGGAAGTGTCCGTCGAGAGACTTTGCAAGCTCATCTAAGTGCGTGGCAATTGCTTGCTTCAGTTCCGCCGGTACAGAAATGTCTCCGATTCCAGATACATCTTCGATCTTACTTACACAGTCGTCCAGCAGGGGAAAGTTTGCGAAGTTATCGTTCTCTGTTCGTCGTTTCCATAACGGTAGCTTTTTTTGAAAAGCCTTCAGGTTTTCTTCCGCTTCGATGATGTTGACTCCATCGCCCTGCATCTTTTGATTGAGATGATTGAGAGCTGTGAAGATATCAGCCATGTACGCTAAAATGAGAATGAACTAAGAATTTTTGAAGCAATCTGCATGACAATGTTGGTGCTCTTGCAAAAACAGGGCTAATTCCACTCGCACGGCAAAAACACGATTCAGCACCTGTCCCCGGGATAACCACCGAACGTTAGAATGGTACAGAAGTACCTCGAATTCAGAGCCCATTTCTTTACACAGCTCACTGAAGATGCAGTGCCTCAGAGCACTAGTTCGCACATAGTTCACGCATTCCACTACAATTTTTAATACTTCTGCCAGTTTTGGAGGCAAGGTTTTTGTTGCCAACGCATGCCTGTGCAGAATACAATGCGTAACAATGATGTGTGGTGCATCGGCTTTCACTAGCGCACCAAAACCAGACTTTCTTCCCAGCATGACTGGAGCTCGGTCCGAACAAACTGCAGAAACCATATCCCACGAAAGATTGTTGTCTTTGAAGAAGTCATCCACAAGTTTCTTCACATCGGCTGCCTTAGTTGTTGTTGTAAGAGGCTTACAAAATAAAAAATCTTCCTTTATCACGTCGTCTTTCACATAGCGCACGAATACAGCAAGCTGGCTTAGATTGGAAACGTCTGTGGTCTCGTCGAGTTGAAGGCTGAATTTTGCCGGGCTTGAAATCAGATCTGCAACTACTTGAGCCAAGATGTCTTTGCTCATGTCCTCTATTCTGTCGCTGATGGTGTCATTTGAAAGAGGAATTTGGGATAACTTAACTTCAGCCTCTTTTCCCAGCATGATATTCGCCATCTTCAACACAGCTGGTTTTATGAGTGTTTCACCAATGGTGTGTGGTTTGCCCTGCTTTGCGATCAGGTAAGCAACTTCGTACGATGCTGTGAGGATCGGTTTGTTGATGGGTACAAAGCCGAGAACAGGCAGAGTAGCCTTTTCATCGAATCTGGCTCTCTTCACCTTGAATTCAGCGAGCGTTGTGTTCTTGTATTTTCCATCTCCATGCAGCTTAAGGAAGTGTTCTCTTAGTTTTGCCGGTGCTAGACTAGAATTGCTCAACTTGGCATTGCAAATCATGCAGTTAGGACGCTGACTCCCATCACGTTCCGTTATACATGTGAATCCATATTGTACATATTCGTCCGACCACTTTCTTTTTTTGCTCGACATAGTAAGTATGAAGGGATTAAAATATTAAGAAAGAAATCACAAGACGTACCATCACGACAGTCACAAGTCGACTACTGAGCGCACCAAATTCCCTGCAGCACAGATAGGCCAAGCGATGTAGCGTGATCACCTGCAGCCAATGATGGCCACGCGGGGCGTGTCATCACGAATCATATGAGTCGGATGTGTGTCTTGACCTCCGCCGTACCCCTGAGACTGACTCACCGAACCCCTGGGGTTCGATCGAACCCAGGTTAAGAACCACTGAGATAGGTGATGGTAGCCTCACGATATCTCTCAAAATTGGCCACCATTAATTGGATATTAATGGTAATAAAAGTCAACTATACCTGACAGGTGTGAAGTGGTTGCAGGTTCATTTCTCATCCTTTGTGGGCTCTGCCTGTCGAGCAGCAGAAGGACACATTTTGCCGATATACCGTTCGCTGATGATGTTTATTTTGCAAGTTACCGGTGGAAACTTTGTACAATAGGCTAATCCTAGTGGTAAGTAGACCTGATGAGCTGTTTTTCTCTAACCAACGTAGGACTACCTAGCGAAGTTCGCTAACATTATCTCCTCTTCAAGTGTTTAATCACGATTGCTGCTGACAGACATGATAGGCTACATTGTTTGATGGACCACGTCACATTGGCTAGCTAGCTAATAAGAGATCACATCAATATAGCTAGGTAACAAGCTAACTTTCAGAGGATAAACTAGATGGCTGTATATCCAAATATTGTTTGATTTGCTTTCCGTCTATAGTGGTGATGACAGTAGTCCGACTGGCTACTTTACCAGGACGAGGACTTGCCGATATCAAGCTCTTTTCCAAAAGTCCAATCTCCGATGAAACAAACTAAATGACACATTGTTTCCTTAGCTAGCTAGCTACATGCCAAATGGATTAGCTTACCTTCAAGTATCTGAAAACACATGATCAATTGATGTTTATTGATCATGAAAAGCATGAGGTTACTTGCTGTATAACTCTGACGATAGAGCTGTGTGGAATAATCAAATCAAATTGTAATGTTCACATACACATGGTTAGCAGATGTTAATGCGAGTGTAGCGAAATGCTTGTGCTTCTAGTTCCCGACCGTCCAGTATTATCTAACAAGTAATCTAAAAATTTCACAACAACTACCTTATACACACAAGTGTAAAGGGATGAATAAGAATATGTACATATCTCTAACCATTGGTTTTAGCGGAGCTGGGGATCTCCTTGCCCCTTCCAGCATCCAAATCGAATGCCCATTACCGTATACTATAGTATTCTACAGTATACTACAACGTTCTATAGTAAGTACTACACATGATCCAGCGATACTACAGTGTGTAGTATAGTATTCTACAGTATACTACAACGTTCTATAGTAAGTACTACACATGATCCAGCGATACTACAGTGTGTAGTATAGTATTCTACAGTATACTACAACGTTCTATAGTAAGTACTACACATGGTCCAGCGATACTACAGTGTGTAGTATAGTATTCTACAGTATACTACAACGTTCTATAGTAAGTACTACACATGATCCAGCGATACTACAGTGTGTAGTATAGTATTCTACAGTATACTACAACGTTCTATAGTAAGTACTACACATGATCCAGTGATACTACAGTGTGTAGTATAGTATTCTACAGTATACTACAACGTTCTATAGTAAGTACTACACATGATCCAGCGATACTACAGTGTGTAGTATAGTACTCTACAGTATACTACAACATTCTATAGTAAGTACTACACATGATCAAGGAATACTACAGTGTGTAGTATAGTACTCTACAGTATACTACAACATTCTATAGTAAGTACTACACATGATCAAGGAATACTACAGTGTGTAGTATAGTACTCTACAGTATACTACAACATTCTATAGTAAGTACTACACATGATCCAGCGATACTACAGTGTGTAGTATAGTATTCTACAGTATACTACAACATTCTATAGTAAGTACTACACATGATCCAGCGATACTACAGTGTGTAGTATAGTATTCTACAGTATACTACATTTTACTATAGAATTCCATAGTAAGTGCTGTAATGTTCTACAGAAAACAGTAGTATTTTTTTCATGTGGGAAGGGCAAGTACCAACCACATGTTGTCTGGGGAAGGCTTTTCAGTGGGCCATTTCATGTTGAGTGACCCTGTGGGCCGGGTTTGCTCATTTTCGACCATTCCATTGGTCATCCCAAGGAGAGGTCTCTGACCGGCCGTGGTCACCGGGCCGTGGAAAGCGAACTCGCCAAGTCTTTATCCCAGAAAACAAGGTGCCACCACGTGTTAATAGGATAAAAGAGCCATTGACTGTTGATTTAATTGTAATCCAAAACCCAACCAGGTTCCAAACTCAGTTTTGGACGAGTCTGACTTTATGACCCAAATTATTCTATTTACACTTTGTAGTCAATTTTGACACTCGTGTTTTTGACTAATAACTATGACACATAGTTTTCAAAAGGAAAACCTTTAAAAAAAAAAACTTTTCAGAAAGCAGAAGTTTTGTCTCTGTAGTTTCTTCGATAATGGCTAGATAAGGTTTCTAAGAGAATGTATTGGCTTGTGTATTGTTACTGTATCTCTCTATTGTAGAAGCGGGTTACTCCTGTTTGTTTGGTGTCCCTTATCACAGGCCTGAGAGAGGGCTGGTGTTTGTGTATGATTCTGGGTCAGGGGTCAGGGGTCAGGGGTCAGGGGCCAGGGCATGTATGCAGCGAGCTGTCGGAGATGTTTTCGTTCTGACAGTTTCCTCCGTGGGGCTCAGAGACAGTGATACCGGCCTCCCCCCCTCTCTCTGTCCCTCTGTTCCTCTGACATGATTTATGATTCCAGGCTGTTCTTTCAAGGTCGGCTACATAAACATGCCAACTCCCTCCCTCCCTCATCCTCCCTCCCTCAATCATCCTCCATCCCTCCCACCCTCATCCTCCCTCCCTCCCTCCCACCCTCATCCTCCCTCATTCCTCCCTCATTCCTCCCTCATCCTCCCTCATCCTCCCACCCTCCCTCATCCTCCTTCCCTCCCTCATCCTCCCTCATCCTCCCTCCCTCCCTCCTCCTCCCTCACTCCCACCCTCATCCTCCCTCCCTCATCCTCCCTCCCTCCATGCTCCCTGCCTCATCCTCCCTCCCTCCCTAATCCTCCCTCCCTCATCCTCCCTCACTCCCACCCTCATCCTCCCTCCCTCATCCTCCCTCCCTCCATGCTCCCTGCCTCCATGCTCCCTGCCTCCCTCCCTTCCTCGCTCTCTCTCATCCATCCTCCCTCCTCCCTCCCTCCCTCCTTCGGGCTCTCTCCCAAACTTTCCCTCCCTCAGCTCTCTGATGCCTATTTTAAAACAGCCAGGGAGAGGGACGAACAGGCTGGACTTGGCCTGTAAGGTATACTGTGTTCACCCTGCCTAGGTAAGGAAGGGGCTTTCTGTCTTCTAGGGACACATTTAGAGGTGTTTGTTAACATCCTAGAGTTTCGGATATACGATCTTTAAACTTGCTATGGTATATTGTAGGCCTGTAGGTTGATTTCTTTAGAAATACTGCTATCTCTCTCTCTCTCTCTTTCTCGCTTTCTATCTCTCTCTCTTTCTGTCTATTTTTCTCTCTCACTCTGTCTCTCTCTCTCAGTTCAATTCAATTAAAAGGGCTTTAATGGCATGTGTTTACATTGCCAAAGGAAGTGAAATAGACAAGAAACAAAAGGGAAATAAACAATCAAAATATCAGTAAACATTACACACACAATAGTTTTAAAATAATAGAGAGACTTTAGATGTTATATTATTGGCAATGTTTTAAAAATGTGCAAATAGTATGAAAGTGAAAATAAATAAACAGATAATGATTGCAGGATGAACTAATCTCCTCTCCTACTTATTTCACCTCTCCTCTCCTCTCCTCTCCTCTCCTCTCTCCTCTCCTCTCCTCTCCTCTCCTCTCCTCTTCTCTCCTTTTCTCCTTTTCTCCTCTTCTCTCTTCTTCTCTTCTCTCCTCTCATTTCCTATTCTCTCTCCTCTCATTTCCTATTCTCTCTCCTCTCATTTCCTATTCTCTCTCCTCTCATTTCCTATTCTCTTCTCTCTCCTCTCATTTCCTATTCTCTCCTCTCATTTCCTATTCTCTTCTCTCTCCTCTCATTTCCTATTCTCTCTCCTCTCATTTCCTATTCTCTCTCCTCTCATTTCCTCTTCTCCTCTCGTTCCCTCCATGTTGAGTATGTTCCTTGCTGGATCTCTCTCTATCTCCTACCTAGCATTGCTCCCTCTCCCTATCTCCTACCTAGCATTGCTCCCTCTCCCTATCTCCTACCTAGCATTGCTCCCTCTCCCTATCTCCTACCTAGCATTGCTCCCTCTCTCTATCTCCTACCTAGCATTGCTCCCTCTCTCTATCTCCTACCTAGCATTGCTCCCTCTCTCTATCTCCTACCTAGCATTGCTCCCTCTCCCTATCTCCTACCTAGCATTGCTCCCTCTCCCTATCTCCTACCTAGCATTGCTCCCTCTCTCTATCTCCTACCTAGCATTGCTCCCTCTCTCTATCTCCTACCTAGCATTGCTCCCTCTCCCTATCTCCTACCTACCATTGCTCCCTCTCCCTATCCCCTACCTAGCATTGCTCCCTCTCTCCATCTTCTCCCCACTCACCCTCTCCCTTCAATGTTAACCCTCTCATTTTTTACATTGCTCTCCCTCGCTGTGTGTCTCTATCTTCCCTCCTTCTATCCCTTCTATTCCTTCTCACGCTCTCCCTCCATCCCTCCACTGAGTCTGTAATCTTTTTAACATGGGGAGAGAACTCATTGTTCATTAAACAGAAAACCTATTAGGCTTCTACTAGGCAGGCTAACTGTCCTGGGGCATTGTTTGTTTTGGCTCTGTCCACTCTGCTGGAAGCTGCTGAATTTACCATTGACATACTGTATGTATTTAATTCCAGGAGAAACACACACACACACACACACGCTGGCACATACACTCACACACACACACACACAGACTGGTACATGAACGAGCATGCAAGCATACACACTTACGCGGATACACACACGTCCACACACACACACGTGCACTCAGACTGGTGCATACACATACTGTACGTGTTCGTACACACATGCACGCTCATACACACACACACACACACACACAAACAAACACACACATCTTAAACTGCCAGCTGGCCCCATAGCCTAATCATTAGTGACATCATACTTTCCTGAAAAATATACAATATTAATTTAGTCCCACGTCGTTAACTTCTTTGTGGAAACAGAACCGAACAGTTAAGAGTCTCTGGTGCTGGGATGGAGTCTAACTAAGACAGAGACAGGTCCTAGATCAGTTTACAGCAGGTTGGTGTCTGTCTCTGTTAAGGAGATTCACTTTACTTGACAGGTCCTAGATCAGTTTACAGCAGGTTGGTCTCTGTTAAGGAGATTCACTTTACTTGACAGGTCCTAGATCAGTTTACAGCAGGTTGGTCTCTATTAAGGAGATTCACTTTACTTGACAGGTCCTAGATCAGTTTACAGCAGGTTGGTATCTGTTAAGGAGATTAACTTTACTTGACAGGGCCTACATCAGTTTACAGCAGGTTGGTGTCTATCTCTGTTAAGTAGATTCCCTGACTGGTCATTGTATTGCACAGCCTAGTCTATTTAATCTCAGAGCCTGTATGTAGCCTCGCTACTGTCTTTTTCACTGTCTTTTTACTGTTGTTTTTGTTTCATTACTTACCTATTGTCCTCAAAATACCTTTTTTGCACTATTGGTTAGAGCCTGTAAGTAAGCATTTCACTGTATTCGGGCACATGACAAATAAACTTTGATTTGATTTATACCAAGGCAGGACAGCAGTGTGACAGTCTAGTCTATTTAATCCCAGAGACTATACCAAGGCAGGATAGGAGGGTGACAGTCTATTTAATCCCAGAGACTATACCAAGGCAGGATAGGAGGGTGACAGTCTATTTAATCCCAGAGACTATACCAAGGCAGGATAGGAGGGTGACAGTCTATTTAATCTCAGAGACTATACCAAGGCAGGATAGGAGGGTAACAGTCTATTTAATCCCAGAGACTATACCAAGGCAGGATAGGAGGGTGACAGTCTATTTAATCCCAGAGACTATACCAAGGCAGGATAGGAGGGTGACAGTCTATTTAATCCCAGAGACTATACCAAGGCAGGATAGGAGGGTGACAGTCTATTTAATCTCAGAGACTATACCAAGGCAGGATAGGAGGGTGACAGTCTATTTAATCCCAGAGACTATACCAAGGCAGGATAGGAGGGGGACAGTCTATTTAATCCCAGAGACTATACCAAGGCAGGATAGGAGGGGGACAGTCTATTTAATCTCAGAGACTATACCAAGGCAGGATAGGAGGGGGACAGTCTATTTAATCTCAGAGACTATACCAAGGCAGGATAGGAATTGTGACAGTCTATTTAATCCCAGAGACTATACCAAGGCAGGATAGGAGGGTGACAGTCTATTTAATCTCAGAGACTATACCAAGGCAGGATAGGAGGGTAACAGTCTATTTAATCCCAGAGACTATACCAAGGCAGGATAGGAGGGGGACAGTCTATTTAATCCCAGAGACTATACCAAGGCAGGATAGGAGGGGGACAGTCTATTTAATCCCAGAGACTATACCAAGGCAGGATAGGAGGGTGACAGTCTATTTAATCTCAGAGACTATACCAAGGCAGGACAGCAGTGTGACAGTCTATTTAATCCCAGAGACTATACCAAGGCAGGTGATAGAAACACAATCAAGTGTTGATAACCAAAATATTGAACACCAATTCGTCTTTTGCATAGAAGTGATGTCTGTAGCGTTTACTTTTAAATAGTTCAAAAGCGACAATCAATATTGATGCCCCGTGTGAGGAATGTTAAAGCAATTTCCAGATCTTTGAGTACAGTAATATATTTTTTTATAAATTAGAGAACATTTTGTCGGAACCTGATCCCGCCTCCTAAATAGAGCAAAATCAGCCACTATTGTCTCTATCCCCAGTAATTCATAGGCCACTGTTTTCTCTCTGTCTCTATCCCCAGTAATTCATAGGCCACTGTCTTATCTCTGTCTCTCTCCCCACTAATTCATAGGCCACTGTCTTCTCACGGTCTCTTTCCCCACTAATTCATAGGCCACTGTCTTATCTCTGTCTCTATCCCCAGTAATTCATAGGCCACTGTTTTCTCTCTGTCTCTATCCCCAGTAATTCATAGGCCACTGTTTTCTCTCTGTTTCTATCCCCAGTAATTCATAGGCCACTGTCTTATCTCTGTCTCTATCCCAAGTAATGTATAGGTCTCTGTCTTCTCTCTGTCTCTATCCCCAGTAATTCATAGGCCGCTGTCTTCTCTCTGTCTCTATCCCCAGTAATGTATAGGCCACTGTCTTCTCTCTGTCTCTATCCCAAGTAATTCATAGGCCACTGTCTTCTCTCTGTCTCTATCCCCAGTAATTCATAGGCCACTGTTTTCTCTCTGTCTCTATCCCCAGTAATTCATAGGCCACTGTCTTCTCTCTGTCTCTATCCCCAGTAATTCATAGGCCACTGTCTTCTCTCTGTCTCTCTCCCCTGTAATTCATAGGCCACTGTCTTCTCTCTGTCTCTATCCCCAGTAATGTATAGGTCTCTGTCTTCTCTCTGTCTCTATCCCCAGTAATTCATAGGCCACTGTCTTCTCTCTGTCTCTATCCCAAGTAATTCATAGGCCACTGTCTTATCTCTGTCTCTATCCCCAGTAATGTATAGGTCTCTGTCTTCTCTCTGTCTCTCTCCCCTGTAATTCATAGGCCACTGTCTTCTCTCTGTCTCTATCCCAAGTAATTCATAGGCCACTGTCTTATCTCTGTCTCTATCCCCAGTAATGTATAGGCCTCTGTCTTCTCTCTGTCTCTATCCCCAGTAATTCATAGGCCACTGTCTTCTCTCTGTCTCTATCCCCAGTAATTCATAGGCCACTGTCTTCTCTCTGTCTCTATCCCCAGTAATTCATAGGCCACTGTCTTCTCTCTGTCTCTATCCCCAGTAATTCATAGGCCACTGTCTTATCTCTGTCTCTCTCCCCAGTAATTCATAGGCCACTGTCTTATCTCTGTCTCTATCCCCAGTAATGTATAGGTCTCTGTTTTCTCTCTGTCTCTCTCCCCAGTAATTCATATGCCACTGTCTTCTCTCTGTCTCTATCCCCAGTAATGTATAGGTCTCTGTCTTCTCTCTGTCTCTATCCCCAGTAATTCATAGGCCACTGTCTTATCTCTGTCTCTCTCCCCAGTAATGTATAGGTCTCTGTCTTCTCTCTGTCTCTATCCCCAGTAATGTATAGGTCTCTGTCTTCTCTCTGTCTCTATCCCCAGTAATTCATATGCCACTGTCTTCTCTCTGTCTCTATCCCCAGTAATTCATAGGCCACTGTTTTCTCTCTGTCTCTATCCCCAGTAATTCATAGGCCACTGTCTTATCTCTATCTCTATCCCCAGTAATTCATATGCCACTGTCTTCTCACGGTCTCTTTCCCCACTAATTCATAGGCCACTGTCTTCTCTCTGTCTCTCTCCCCAGTAATTCATAGGCCACTGTCTTCTCTCTGTCTCTATCCCAAGTAATTCATAGGCCACTGTCTTATCTCTGTCTCTATCCCCAGTAATGTATAGGTCTCTGTCTTCTCTCTGTCTCTATCCCCAGTAATTCATAGGCCACTGTTTTCTCTCTGTCTCTATCCCCAGTAATTCATAGGCCACTGTCTTATCTCTGTCTCTATCCCAAGTAATTCATAGGCCACTGTCTTATCTCTGTCTCTATCCCCAGTAATGTATAGGTCTCTGTCTTCTCTCTGTCTCTATCCCCAGTAATTCATAGGCCACTGTTTTCTCTCTGTCTCTATCCCCAGTAATTCATAGGCCACTGTCTTATCTCTGTCTCTATCCCCAGTAATTCATATGCCACTGTCTTCTCACGGTCTCTTTCCCCACTAATTCATAGGCCACTGTCTTCTCTCTCTCTCTCTCCCCAGTAATTCATAGGCCACTGTCTTCTCTCTGTCTCTATCCCAAGTAATTCATAGGCCACTGTCTTATCTCTGTCTCTATCCCCAGTAATGTATAGGCCACTGTCTTCTCTCTGTCTCTATCCCCAGTAATTCATAGGCCACTGTCTTCTCTCTGTCTCTATCCCCAGTAATGTATAGGTCTCTGTCTTTTCTCTGTCTCTATCCCCAGTAATTCATATGCCACTGTCTTCTCTCTGTCTCTATCCCCAGTAATTCATAGGCCTCTGTCTTCTCTCTGTCTCTATCCCCAGTAATTCATAGGCCCCTGTCTTCTCTCTGTCTCTATCCCCAGTAATTCATAGGCCACTGTCTTCTCTCTGTCTCTATCCCCAGTAATTCATAGGCCACTGTCTTCTCTCTGTCTCTATCCTGAGTAATTCATAGGCCACTGTCTTCTCTCTGTCTCTATCCCCAGTAATGTATAGGTCTCTGTCTTCTCTCTGTCTCTATCCCCAGTAATGTATAGGTATCTGTCTTCTCTCTGTCTCTATCCCCAGTAATGTATAGGTATCTGTCTTCTCTCTGTCTCTATCCCCAGTAATGTATAGGTCTCTGTCTTCTCTCTGTCTCTATCCCCAGTAATGTATAGGTCACTGTGAGTGATGGTTGTCTTCTCTCTGTATCTATCCATTTATATTACAAGGTTAGCAACCCTGGTCCTGGAGTTTCACTTCATGTTTTTGATTAAAACTGACCTGGAAGACCAGGTGTGTGTAATTTAGTCAATCTCTGAACTGATGAATTAGCTCAGTTGGTCAGGTGTGGTGCCAAGTTGGAACAACATCCAGCAGGACCTGTGACATTCCAGGAACAGGGTTGCCTGCCCCTGTTCTATTACATTGGTATGGCAACCTTGGGCATAAGATATTATTTTGATGATCAAAATATTAGTGAACATGGAGTTAATCATTAGGATTCAGACGTGCTTGAAGTTGGTGTTTTACCTGTGTTTATTCAGCCTTCTATTTCCACTAAGTATATTTCTGTATGAAAGAGTTGAGGGGTTAATGTTACTAGACAAAAACACACATGAACTGTAATCTGAATAACAAGTGGCTACCTATCTCCTGGAAATTCCTGCTTTGTTTTTCCTTTTAGGATAATTACAATAATTGCTCGCCTACAGACTTAGTTAAGCCCAGTTGAATACATCCCTTCCTCCCAGATTAGGAGCCCAGTTGAATACATCCCTTCCTCCCAGATTAGGAGCCCAGTTGTATACATCCCTTCCTCCCAGATTAGGAGCCCAGTTGATTACATCCCTTCCTCCCAGATTAGGAGCCCAGTTGATTACATCCCTTCCTCCCAGATTAGGAGCCCAGTTGTATACATCCCTTCCTCCCAGATTAGGAGCCCAGTTGATTACATCCCTTCCTCCCAGATTAGGAGCCCAGTTGTATACATCCCTTCCTCCCAGATTAGGAGCCCAGTTGATTACATCCCTTCCTCCCAGATTAGGAGCCCAGTTGATTACATCCCTTCCTCCCAGATTAGGAGCCCAGTTGATTACATCCCTTCCTCCCAGATTAGGAGCCCATTTGAATACATCCCTTCCTCCCAGATTAGGAGCCCAGTTGAATACATCCCTTCCTCCCAGATTAGGAGCCCAGTTGAATACATCCCTTCCTCCCAGATTAGGAGCCCAGTTGAATACATCCCTTCCTCCCAGATTAGGAGCCCAGTTGATTACATCCCTTCCTCCCAGATTAGGAGCCCAGTTGAATACATCCCTTCCTCCCAGATTAGGAGCCCAGTTGATTACATCCCTTCCTCCCAGATTAGGAGCCCATTTGAATACATCCCTTCCCCCCAGATTAGGAGCCCAGTTGAATACATCCCTTCCTCCCAGATTAGGAGCCCAGTTGAATACATCCCTTCCTCCCAGATTAGGAGCCCAGTTGAATACATCCCTTCCTCCCAGATTAGGAGCCCAGTTGATTACATCCCTTCCTCCCAGATTAGGAGCCCATTTGAATACATCCCTTCCTCCCAGATTAGGAGCCCAGTTGAATACATCCCTTCCTCCCAGATTAGGAGCCCAGTTGATTACATCCCTTCCTCCCAGATTAGGAGCCCAGTTGATTACATCCCCTTCTCCCAGATTAGGAGCCCAGTTGAATACATCCCTTCCTCCCAGATTAGGAGCCCAGTTGATTACATCCCTTCCTCCCAGATTAGGAGCCCAGTTGGCCATCGTGTATGATTCATACTCCAGTCCTTATTCCTTAAGGCAATTATATTGTTGAATGTTATTGCATAAGGTACCATCTGGGCTTGGATAAATCATATGATTGAGATATTGAAACTTGGTGGATGTTGTGTTGACCCCTATGGTCAAGGTATAGTTGAAGGCAGTGTTTTAATTAATGGTGATTATTGAATACAGTGTCCATTTTAATTGATGGTGATTATTGAATACAGTGTCCATTTTAATTGATGGTGATTATTGAATACAGTGCCCGTTATTTATTTGAATCAATAAGTATATTATGTTACCCAAAAACAGGCTTTATCTGTAAATCCTTATCGTGAGAGATGTTGATTTGAGTCAATGAAGTCTGTTACGTAGCCTTTTAGTGAATGTTGAGTTGGAACAGTTAAACACACGTTCATAAATATCTGCGATTTGATATTTGTTTTGTATAAGGTCCAAATTGTATCAATGAAATTGTGTGAATCGTCTTGCCTAATATAAAACATTCCAACAGACAAACAGGTTATTGTTTTGAGTTGTACTCTACAGTGGCTTGCGAAAGTATTCACCCCCCTTGGCATTTTTCCTATTTTGTTGCCTTACAACCTGGAATTTAAATGGATTTTTCAACATAAGTCAGATCTATATACTTACACTAGTTCTGGTAGGATATGAACCAGGAAATAACCCGACATTTACGGAAAAGACTATTGTCTGAGATAAATTTATGTTCGTTTTTACTTGCATTTGCAGCTGCAATTGTCTAGTTATGTGAACCTTAGGTTTCAGCTTAGGCACGTTTGGAATTATAGTAGTAATAGATTTGCCTGTGGAAAATTACTGTTTTGGATATTCATGAATTTATCGGTTCGTATTTTAAAATCATGTAGTTCTGCAGTGCAGCCCCCGAAGTGACTCTCATCATTAACTGTATTCAACGAATTCCTTTGTGTTGTCATAGGAATGCCTCATTACCTTGCCACTCCCCATTGTCTCATCTTTGAGAAGCAGAGAGTTACATCCCGTAGGATGTACAGTAATACGATTGGTCGACAACTCATATGCTAATAAAAGGGGTCTTAGATTCATTGTTTATCTTCTTTGTTTCTGACTTGCTGTGGTGACATACACATGTACCTACATACTTTCTCTTTCTCTCTCCCACGAGTTATGGGCCATGACAAAAGCCATGGTTTCTTTTTCTCTATCTCTCTCTCCCTCAATTTCAATTCAATTGTAGGGCTTTATTGGCATGGAAAACATATGTTAACATTGCCAAAGCAAGTGAAGTAAATAATAAACAAAAGTGAAATAAACAATAAAAATTAACAGTAAACATTAGATTCACAGAATTTCCAAAAGAATAAAGACATTACAAATGTCATATTATGTACAGTTGAAGTCAGAAGTTTACATACACTTAGGTTGGAGTCATTAAAACTCGTTTTTCAACCACTCCACAAATCTCTTAACAAACTATAGTTTTGGCAAGTCGGTTAGGACATTACTTTGTTCCAACAATTGTTTACAGAAAGATTATTTCACTTATAATTCACTGTATCACAATTCCAGTGGGTCAGAAGTTTACATACACTAAGTTGACTGTGTCTTTAAACAGCTTGGAAAATTCCAGAAAATGATGTCATGGCTTTAGAAGCTTCTGATAGGCTAATTGACATAATTTGAGTCAATTGGAGGTGTACCTGTGGATGTATTTCAAGGCCTACCTTCAAACTCAGTGCCTCCTTGCTTGACATCATGGGAAAATCAAAAGAAATCAGCCAAGACCTCAGAAAATAAAATGTAGACCTCCACAAGTCTGGTTCATCCTTGGGAGAAATTTCCAAACGCCTGAAGGTACCACGTTCATCTGTACAAACAATAGTACGCAAGTATAAACACCATGGGACCACGCAGCCGTCATACCGCTCAGGAAGGAGACACGTTCTGTCTCCTAGAGATGAACGTACTTTGGTGCGAAAAGTGCAAATCAATCCCAGAACAACAGCAAAGGACCATATGAAGATGCTGGAGGAAACAGGTACAAAAGTATCTATATCCATACTAAAACGAGTCCTATATCGACATAACCTGAAAGGCCACTCAGCAAGGAAGAAGCCACTGCTCCAAAACTGGCATAAAAAAGCCAGACTACAGTTTGTAACTGCACATGGGGATAAAGATTGTACTTTTTGGAGAAATGTCCTCTGGTCTGATGAAACAATATTAGAACTGTTTGGCCATAATGACCATCGTTATGTTTGGGGGAAAAAGGGGGAGGCTTGCAAGCCGAAGAACACCATCCCAACCGTGAAGCACGGGGGTGGCAGCATCATGTTGTGGGGGTGCTTTGCTGCAGGAGGGACTGGAGCACTTCACAAAATAGATGGCATCATGAGGCAGGAAAAGTATGTGGATATATTGAAGCAGCATCTCAAGACATCAGTCAGGAAGTTAAAGCTTGGTTGCAAATGCGTCTTCCAAATGGACAATGACCCCCAAGCATACTTCCAAAGTTGTGGCAAAATGGCTCAAGCACAACAAAGTCAAGGTATTGGAGTGGCCATCACAAAGCCCTGACCTCAATCCTATAGAAAATTTGTGGGCAGAACTGAAAAAGCGTGTGCAAGCAAGGAGGCCTACAAACCTGACTCAGTTACACCAGCTCTGTCAGGAAGAATGGGCCAAAATTCACCCAACGTATTGTGGGAAGCTTGTGGAAGGCTACCCGAAACGTTTGACCCAAATTATACAGTTTAAAGGCAATGCTACCAAATACTAATTGAGTGTATGTAAACTTCTGACCCACTGAGAATGTGATGAAAGCTGAAATAAATCATTCTCTCTGCTATTATTCTGGCATTTCACATTCTTAAAATACAGTGCTGTCCTAACTGACCTAAGACAGGGAATTTTTACTAGGATTAAATGTCAGTTATTGTGAAAGATTGAGTTTAAATGTATTTGCCTAAGGTGTATGTAAACTTCCAACTTCAACTGTATATACAGTTGAAGTCGGAAGTTTACATACCTTAGCCAAATACATTGTGCACTGTGTTTGTCCCATTTTGTGAATTCTTGGTTGGTGAGCGGACCCCAGATCTCACAACCATATAGGATAATGGGCTCTATAACTGATTCAAGTATTTTTAGCCAGATCCTAAATGGTATGTCAAATTTTATGATCCTTTTGATGGCATAGAAGGCCCTTCTTGCCTTGTCTCTCAGCTCCTTCACAGCTTTGTGGAAGTTACCTGTGACGCTGATGTTTAGGCCGAGGTATGTAATGTTTCTTGTGTGCTATAGGGCAACGGTGTCTAGATGGGCCCAGGTCTGACAGAATCAGTGCAGAAGATATACATGCTGCTGTAGGCCCTCCTTGGTTGGTGACAGAAGCACCAGATCATCAGCAAACAGTAGACATCTGACTTCAGATTCTAGTAGGGTGAGGCCGGGTGCTGCAGACTGTTCTAGTGACCTCGCCAATTTGTTGATATGTATGTTGAAGAGGGTGGGGCTTAAGCTGCATCCCTGTCTCACCCCACGGCCCTGTGGAAAGAAATGGGTGTGTTTTTTGCCAATTTTAACTGCACACTTATTGTTTGTGTACATGGATTTTATATTGTTGTTTGTTTTTTCCCCAACACCACTTTCCATCAATTTGTATAGCAGACCCTCATGCCAAATTGAGGCAAAAGCTTTTTTGAAATCAACAAAGCATGAGAATACTTTGCCTTTGTTTTGGGTTTTTTGTTAGTCAATTAGGGTGTACAGGGTGAATACATGGTCTGTCGTACAGTAATTTGGTAAAAAGACAATTTGACATTTGCTCAGTACCTTGTTTTAATTGAGGAAATGAACTAGTCTGCGGTTAATGATAATGCAGAGGATTTTCCCACAGTTGCTGTTGACGCATAGCCCACGGTAGTTATTGGGATCAAATTTGTCTCCACTTTTGTGGATTGGGGTGATCAGTCCTTGGATCCAAAAATTGGGGAAAATGCCAGAGCTAAGGATGATGTTAAAGTTTAAGTATAGCCAATTGGAATTTGGTGTCTGTATATTTGATAATTTCATTAAGGATACCATCAAAAAAAAAAAAAAAAAAAAAAAAAAATCAACACCACAGGCCTTTTTGGTTTGGAGGGTTTTTATTTTGTCTTGTAGTTCATTCAAGGTAATTGGATAATCCAGTGTTTTCTGGTAGTCTTTAATAGTTGATTCTAAGATTTGTATTTGATCATGTATATGTTTTTGCTGTTCTTTGTTATAGAGCCAAACAGATTGGAGAAGTAGTTTACTCATCTCCATTTTGGATAGATAATTCTTTGTGTTTGTTTAGTTTTTTCAATTTTCCCAGAAGTGGTTAGAGTCTATGGATTCTTCATTTACATTGAGCTGATTTCTGACGTGCTGTTCCTTCTTTTTCCATAGTGTATTTATGTATTGTTTTAGTGATTCACCATAGTGAAGGCGTAGGCTCAGGTTTTCTGGGTCTCTGTTTTTGGTTGGAAATGTTTCTCAATTTCTTTCCTAGGTTTTTGAATTCTTCATCAAACCATTTGTCATTGTTGTTTTTTTTCTTCTGTTTGAATTTTTTTGATTTGATAGGGAAGCTGAGAGGTGAAATATATTGTTTTGATTTTCTACTGCCAAGTTTACACCTTCACTATTACAGTGGAACGTTTTGTCCAGGAAGTTGTCTAGAAGGGATGTAATTTGTTGTTGCCTCATTGTTTTTCGGTAGGTTTCCACAATACTTTCCTTCCATCTATGGCTTTTCTTAATATTTTTCAGGGCCTTTGGCTTCAATGCCTCATGATTGACTATTGCTCTGTTCAAGTAGACTGTGGTTTTGCTGTGATCTAATAGGTGTGTCAGTGGGCTGACTGTGAAAGCTCTGAGTGACTCTGGGTTGAGGTCAGTGACAAAGTAGTCTACAGTACTGCTGCCAAGAGATGAGCTATTGGTGTACCTACCATAGGAGTCCCCTCAAAGCCTACTATTGACTATGTACATACCCAGCATGCAACAGAGCTGCAGGAGTTATGACCCGTTTATGTTGGTTATGTTGTCATAGTTGTGCCTAGGGGGGCATATGGTGGAGGGAATGCTGTCACCTCCAGGTAGGTGTTTATCCCTCGGTGTGCTGAGGGTGTCAGGTTCTTGTCCAGTTCTGGCATTTAGTTTGCCACAGACTAGTACATGTCCCTTGGCCTGGAAATGATTGATTTCCCCCTCCAGGATGTAGAACACAGGTGTCAAACTCATTCCACGGGGGGCCGAGTGTCTGCGGGTTTTCGTTCCTGCCTTGTACTTGATTGATGAATTAACATCACTAATTAGTTAGTAACTCCCCACACCTGGTTGTCTAGGGCTTTATTGAAAGGAAAAACCAAAAACCTGCAGACACTAGGCCCTCCGTGGAATGAGTTTGACACCCCTGATGTAGAAGCTGTCTCAATTAAAGTATGGGGATTCTAGTGGGGGGATACAGGTAGCACACAGGAGAACATTTTCTCTGTTGAGATCATTTCCTTTTGAATTTCTAGCCAAATGTAAAATGTTCCTGTTTTGATTAATTAAATAGTGTGAGTTAGGTTAGGTTATCAAACAAATCATTTAAGTATGTAATTTTTCCCTGACAGGTCTGCTCTATACAAAATTAGCATACTCCCTGAGTCCCTTCCCTGGTTCACACCTGGTGGTTTGGTGGATGGGACAACCAGCTCTCTGTAACCTAGAGGGAAACCAGTGGGTTCATCTCCTCTATACCCTGTTTAACACCTGGTGGTTTGGTGGATGGGACTACCAGCTCTCTGTAACCTAGAGGGAAACCAGTGGGTTCATCTCCTCTATACCCTGTTTCACACCTGGTGGTTTGGTGGATGGGACTACCAGCTCTCTGTAACCTAGAGGGAAACCAGTGGGTTCATCTCCTCTATACCCTGTTTCACACCTGGTGGTTTGGTGGATGGGACTACCAGCTCTCTGTAACCTAGAGAGAAACCAGTGGGTTCATCTCCTCTGTTCCCTGTTTAACACCTGGTGGTTTGGTGGATGGGACTACCAGCTCTCTGTAACCTAGAGGGAAACCAGTGGGTTCATCTCCTCTATACCCTGTTTCACACCTGGTGGAATGGGACTATCAGCTCTCTGTAACCTAGAGGGAATAGCAGGATGGCAATGTCTGTATTTCTGATTTCTTTGATGAAGTCCAGGTTCTTGCTCTTTGGGCCAAAGGCAGATGACCTCAGGCTTTGGATATTCCAGGATGAAATAGTGAAGTCTTTGTGTTCCAAAAAGTGTCCCAATGTTGTTATTTGTGTGAGCAGAGTCTGCTGATAATCTGGTACATGCCATTGGCTTGGGCTTGTGTAAGAGTGGGGGTTGGGCCTGTTTTCGCACGGCCTGGGCGTATGTGTGACTTTCATGTTGAGGCCCTCTTTGCGGGAGTGGGGGGCATGCGGTGTGCAGGAGGGGAATAGGTCTGATCTGAGGGGCCTAAATGGGGTGTGGGCACGGTTGACTTGGGGGCGTGTTGATTGGTTGGGGTGGGGGTGTGGATGTGGCTGGTGGTGCTGTGGTCTTGATGTAGGTCCTCTCGGCGTGGGTCCTCTATGTGTAGGTCCGGGGGGGGGGGGGTCTGGGAGAGTGTCTTGCTGGTCTGGGTGGGGTGTCTGTTGATCTGTTGCTCCTGTGTGAGGGGTTGTGGTTGAGGGCGATGTCCTTTAGCCTCCGGGCGAAGGTGGGCACTGCTGCCTTGTAGAGGTGGACCTGGTCATAGAGGCTGTTCAAGTCCAGGGTGGAGTGGTGGGCCAGGTAAACATTTGGTTTTGAGGCACAGTCACAGGAAATACTTACGTTTACCCGCTGTATGACAGCAGGTCTTTTCGTGGTAGCAGGGTGGAGATAACCACTTGTGCGTTGGGGAAAGTAGAAGAAGCTTTTTCAATCACTCCCTTCAGTGCTGTGGCCACCCTTTCCTGCTGTGCTCTCAGGTCGTTTGTGCCTGTGTGTATTATTATGTGGCTAGGTGACCCTAGTTGGTCCTCAGACAGAAGGTCTAGGGCGCGCTGGGTGTTTGGACACTTGAGTTTAGACACAGTGTGTTTGGGAAAAAGTTTATTTTCTTGTATATATTTCCCATTTGAGTCCATAAGGAGTACAATCTGTGTCTTGTGTATGTTCTCGGTGGGGGGGTTGTCAGGAGGACTATCAGGGTGGCTGACAGGGGGGGTGCTCAGAGGGGGTGGGATCCCCTGCGCTTGGGGTTCTTCATTTGTCTGTCCTGCTGTGATATCGACGCTATGGTCAGGGTCCGTATCTCTGTCTCTCTCTAATTAATTAATACTTGTATTTAGAATCTATTCTCAGACATTTCTTCATTGCTGATCAACCTCTTTTTTGTAACTAGTGTAACTGGCCTTGAGTCATAATTTAGATTTTGACACTTAAATGAGGTTTCTGTTTACATGACACTTTCAAGGGCACATAGTGTCACGTTCCTGACCTGTTTTCTGTTAATTTTGTATGTGTTTAGTTGGTCAGGGCGTGAGTTGGGGTGGGCATTCTATGTTTTGTGTTTCTATGTTTAGGTTAGTGGTAATTAGCCTTATATGGTTCTCAATCAGGGACAGGTGTTTGACGTTTCCTCTGATTGAGAACCATATAAAGGTAGGCTGTTCACACTGTTTGTTTGTGGGTGATTGTCTCCTGTGTCTGTGTATGTTGCACCACACGGGACTGTTTCGGTGTGTTCGTTCGTTTGTTGTAGTCTGTACCTGTTCGTGCGTTCTTCGTGTTATATGTAAGTTCTCATAGTTCAGGTCTGTCTACGTTCGTTTGTTATTTTGTAGTTTGTTGAAGTGTTTTCGGTTTTCGTCTTTTCTTTAATAAACTTCATTATGTCCACTTTCCATGCTGCGCTTTGGTCCAATCCCTACTCCTCCTCTTCTTCCGAAGAGGAGGAGGACAGCCATTACACATAGACAGATTTGATTTAACCTAGTTGGCTCGGGATTCAAACCAGTGACCTTTGAGTTACTGACCCAACGCTCTTATTAACCAAGACAAACTGATATGTGCAGAGATTAGTGTTCACTAAAAGTATTAGCGTACAGACTGGGAAGAGAAAGCGAGAGGGTTATTAACCAGTTGAGCTTTGATGCTCCACTCACTTCCCATATGGGTTAACCTTATCTGACCTGGTGCATGACCTGTTCCCCCCCCCTCACTTCCCATATGGCTTAACCTTATCTGACCTGGTGCATGACCTGTTCCCCCCCCCTCACTTCCCATATGGCTTAACCTTATCTGACCTGGTGCATGACCTGTTCCCCCCCCCTCACTTCCCATATGGCTTAACCTTATCTGACCTGGTGCATGACCTGTCCCCCCCCCCCCCCCCCCCCCTCACTTCCCATATGGCTTAACCTTATCTGACCTGGTGCATGACCTGTTCCCCCCCCCCCCTCACTTCCCATATGGCTTAACCTTATCTGACCTGGTGCATGACCTGTTCCCCCCCCCCCCCCCCCCCCCCCCTCACTTCCCATATGGGTTAACCTTATCTGACCTGGTGCATGACCTGTCCCTCCCCCCTCACTTCCCACATGGGTTAACCTTATCTGACCTGGTGCATGACCTGTCCCTCCCCCCTCACTTCCCACATGGGTTAACCTTATCTGACCTGGTGCATGACCTGTTCTCCCCCCTCACTTCCCACATGGGTTAACCTTATCTGACCTGGTGCATGACCTGTTCTCCCCCCTCACGTCCCATATGGGTTAACCTTATCTGACCTGGTGCATGACCTGTCCCTCCCCCCTCACTTCCCACATGGGTTAACCTTATCTGACCTGGTGCATGACCTGTCCCTCCCCCTTCACTTCCCATATGGGTTAACCTTATCTGACCTGGTGCATGACCTGTTCTCCCCCCTCACGTCCCATATGGCTTAACAAACGTTGATTACATTTCCTTGTTTTAGTCTAACTTTTTATTTATTTTAACTAGGCAAGACAGTTAAGAACAAATTCTTATTTTCATTGACGGCCTATTCTGCCTTGTTCAGGGGCAGAATGACAGATTTTTACCTTGTCAGCTCGGGGATTCAATCTAGCAACCTTTCAGTTACTGACCCAACGCTCTAACCACTAGGCTACCTGCCGCCCCAAACTGATTGAAACTCACTTAGAAAGAAATCACTTTAACACCCAATATTATTGGTGCACACCTTTTCCAGGTCCATAAAGCCCTTTTATATTTACAGTACACTCCCATTGCTGAACCCTGATCTGTTTCACCTGTCTTTGTGCTTTTGTCTATCCCCCTCCAGGTGTCGCCCATCTTCCCCATCATCTCCTGTGTATTTATACCTGTGTTCTCTGTCTGTCTGATGCCAGTTCGTCTTGTTTGTTCAGCGTTGTTTGTATCAGCTCCTGCTTTTCCCCTGTCTCTCTTTTTCTCGTTCTCCTGGTTTTGACCCTAGCCTGTCCTGACCCTTAGCCCAACCACCTGACCACTCTGCCTGACCCTGAGCCTGCCTGCCGTCCTGTACCTTTACCCCACCTCTGGATTACCGACCTCTGCCTGACCTGACCCTGAGCCTGCCTGCCGTCCTGTACCTTTGCCTCTGTTGCTCTAATTAACATTGTTACTTCAACACGGTCTGCATCTGGGTCTTACCTGATTCCTGATAGAACCAGTCATCATTTGTATGTGTGTTCCCCAGAGCCGGCAAACTCTTTTTATGTGTACATTCTACTCTCTTGCAAGGGGATAGCCTCTCAGGAACAACATGCATATACACTGTTCCAGGTAGTCCACTGGCCACAGATGACACAAGATGTCCCTAAAGAGGCAAACGCTGCCTAGTATGTTGACACTTTTAACCAGTCAGATCACCTTTACATTTAAGTCATTTAGCAGACACTCTTATCCAGAGCGACTTACAAATTGGAAAGTTCATACATATTCATCCTGGTCCCCCCGTGGGGAATGAACCCACAACCCTGGCGTTGCAAGCGCCATGCTCTACCAACTGAGCCACACGGGACCACTTTACAAAGATACTTAGAAAGAGTTCTGGGGGGGGGGTATATTGTTACTTCACCAAATCATTTGGCACCTCAAAATGATGGTAAATTGTCTCACTCTAGTCAAATCAGGTTGTACAGCAATTCCTCTTTCTGTAAGCCATGGTGTCGATGTCACTAGGATATTGTGTTCTAACTGTATCTTTAGGTAGTCTCAGAATCCTATTGGTTAGGCATAAAACAATTGTCTTGGTTTTGTGTTATAATCTTCTAATCTTGGTGGTAAAACTCTAGAGGGTACGGTCCTCGTAATCAACCTGCATTCAGCACTTATAAAGTTCACACTGTAAGAAGTAGTCGCGGTAGGACCCATGACTATGCCCAGATAAAGATGATTCGGATCTACCGATCCTGTGCAGGTGTTGTTACACGTGGTCTGCCACTGCGAGGACGATCAGCTGTCCATCCTGTCTCCCTGTAGCGCTGTCTTAGGCGTCTCACAGTACAGACATTGCAATTTATTGCCCTGGCCACTTCTGCAGTCCTCATGCCTCCTTGCAGCATGCCTAAGGCACATTCATGCAGATGAGCAGGGACCCTGAGCATCTTTCTTTTGATGTTTTTCAGAGTCAGTAGAAAGGCCTCTTTAGTGTCCTAAGTTTTCATAACTGTGACCTTAATTGCCTACCGCCTGTAAGCTGTTAGTGTCTTAACAACCGTTCCACAGGTGCATGTTCATTAATTGTTTGTGGTTCATTGAACAAGCATGGGAAACAGTGTTTTAACCCTTTACAATGAAGATCTGTGAAGTTATTAGGATTTTTACGAATTATCTTTGAAAGACAGGGTCCTGAAAAAGGGACTTTTTTTTTTGCTTAGTTTTTGTACAATGCATTCGGAAAGTATTCAGACCCCTTGACTTTTTCCTCATTTTGTTACATTACAACCTGAGTCACTTCAAATTGACAATGTGAACAAGGCTTTAAATACCACCCCCCCCCTCTCATCCCTCCATCTCAGAGTACGAGGAGGAGGAGTGGAGTGACTGGTCGCCATGCAGCGTCACCTGCGGCCACGGCAACCAGAAGCGTATCCGTTCCTGTGGTTACGCATGCACAGCGACCGAGTCCCGGACCTGCGACCTGGACAGATGCCCAGGTGAGATAGAAACCTGGGTGATGTCATCAATAATGGCCTTGGTGATGTTATCTATAATGGCCTGGGTGATGTCATCAATAATGGCCTGGGTGATGTCATCAATAATGGCCTGGGTGATGTCATCAATAATGCCCTGGGTGATGTCATCAATAATGGCCTGGGTGATGTCATCAATAATGGCTGTGTCTCTGGTTGTGTCCCAGTAGTTCCATAGCATCTGTCTCCTTTCCTTCATGATCACTGATGTCAAAGGACTTCATAAGTGTTGAAGCAATAATTACAGGTCATTTGCTTGTGTGTCTTGTACAGTGATCGTACCAGTAGGCTCTTCCTGATGGGTCAGTCTGATGCTTCCAGTACAAGGCTCTTTATATCAGTGAAATGTGCTCAGTCCAAATGGGACTTGGATTCAGTCCAGCTGGGACTCCTGTGTTTAGTAGTGTGTGTGTACACAGATCCATGGCTGTTTCACTCCGCTCAATGGAGGCTTGTACCACAGAGCAGGAGGGTAGAGGAGATTGTGTGTGTGTGTGTGTGCGTGTGTGCGGGCACAGACATTCACTCCAGTCATATATCCACAGCTAATCATCAAATATAAATCTACTTTTATTGGTCGCGTACACAGATTTACAGATAATATCCCAGGTGCAACGAAATGCTTGTGTTCCTAGCTCCAACAGTAATACCTAGCTAAATGATTGTGTTCCTAGCTCCAACAGTAATACCTACCTAAATGCTTGTGTTTCTAGCTCCAACAGTAATACCTAGCTAAATGATTGTGTTTCTAGCTCCAACAGTAATACCTAGCTAAATGCTTGTGTTTCTAGCTCCAACAGTAATACTTAGCTAAATGCTTGTGTTTCTAGCTCCAACTGTGCATTAATACCTAGCAAGTTAAACATCTATACACACAATCCAGAAAAATACAAAAAAAATTAATATATGTAAACATTATTAAAGTGACCAGTGTTCAATGACTCTTATCTACATAGGGCAGCAGTCTCTAAGGTACAGGGTAGAGTACCAGGTGGTAGCCAGCTAGTAACAGTGACTAATGTTCAGGGCAGGGTACTGGGCGGATGCCGGCTAGTGTTGACTGTTTAACAGCCACCCACTGAAACTTATTTGTTTCCTTTTTGTGGTATCTTGTGCTATCCATTCAGCAGGCTTCATAATGTGTCTTTCCCCTCTCTTTCTGTAGATGACCTCCTAGCAGTTACTGAGCTGATGCCTCTGGAGAAAACGAATGGCACTGACTCCCTTGACACAAGTACGTTTGTTGCTGCGTGTGTGTGTGTGTGTGTGTGTGTGTGTGTGTGTGTGTGTGTGTGTGTGTGTGTGTGTGTGTGTGTGTGTGTGTGTGTGTGTGTGTGTGTGTGTGTGTGTGTGTGTGTGTGTGTGTGTGTGTGTGTGTGCGTGTAGCCAACAGGGCCTGTTGTAGTATTTGGGGGGCCTTCGTGGTCTGTTCCGTTTAGGATGGTTTAAACTGCTCTACTGGGGCTCATAGAGGGACTGTGGGAGTCAGGGGGAGGGACTGTGGGAGTCAGGGGGAGGGACTGTGGGAGTCAGAAACCCCCTTCCTCTTCACCTCGTTAAGGATTGCTCCACCGAGAGTATTGCACAGCCAATGGAAAACCTGACTGTTCCTCCAAGAAATTCTTGAATTGTTCTATAGTTTGTCTTTTAGTACCCCTGCTGATAGCTCTCTTCACTCCGGGCAATAATATTAAAGAATGAAACTATCAAAACATAACGAGAAAAAGTGTCTTTCCCCAATCCTCTATCGAACATACACTGTACATTCTTATAATGAATAGGTTCCAATTTGAACACAGCCTATAACATAGATTGTATTATTTGGCAGCGAGTACGGACGTGGCTCAGTTTTTCAACCCGCTGTTGTTCGAGCTCTGTTGTCTTTGAGAGCTTTGCAGTCCCCCGGTTTAAAGTAAAGGGTTTTAAGGTGCTGAAATCACTCCTTTATGCTTGGAAAGTCTCTCTCTCTTTGGTTTCCTCAAGGTAATCAATGCTGTCTTCACGTATAATCCTCCCAAGTTGTGTCAAGTTGGCTGGATGTCCTGTGGGTGGTGGACCATTCTTGATACACACGGGAAACTGTTGAGTGTGGGGAAAAAACCAGCAACGTTGCAGTTCTTGACACAAACTGGTGCGCCTGGCACCTACTACCATACCCCATTCAAAGGCACTTAAATCTGTTATCCTGCCCATTCACCCTCTGAATGGCACACATACACAATGCATGTCTCGATTGTCTCAAGGTTTAAAAATTAGTCTGTAGCCCATTGCTGCAGTCAAATAACCTAGTGGCCTCATGGGTGGAAAGTTACCTGCCGGGGCGGCAGCCTAGTGGTTAGAGCGATGGACTAGTAACCGAAAGGTTGCACGATTGAATCCCCGAGCTGACAAGGTAAAAAATCTGTCGTTCTGCCCCTGAACAAGGCAGTTAACCCACTGTTCCTAGGCCGTTTTTGAAAATAAGATTTTGTTCTTATCTGACTTGCCTCGTTAAATAAAGGTAAAATAAAATTTATATTTTTCATAATTTATTCCTGCCGAAAATCCAGTGTGTCTATGTCAAACAGCTTAGTTATATTTCAGTCTTCTGTGATGTACAGTACCGGTCAAAAGTTTGGACACACCATTTAACACTATGAAATAACACATATGGAATCATGTAGTAACCAAAAAGGTGTTAAACAAATCAAAATATATTTTATATTTGAGATTCTTCAAATATCCACCCTTTGCCTTGATGACACCTTTGCACTCTCTTGGCATTCTCTCAACCAGCTTCACCTGGAATGTTTTCCAACAGTCTTGAAGGAGTTCCCACATATGCTGAGCACTTGTTTGGGGTGGCAACTTTGAAGAATGTAATATACAAAATATTTTTTGATTTGTTTAAAACTTTTTTGGTTTCTACATGATTCTATGTGTGTTATTTCATAGTTTTGATGTCTTTTACTATTATTCTACAATGTAGAAAATAGTAAAAAAAAAATAGAAAAAGAAAAACCCTTGAATGAGTAGGTGTGTCCAAACCTTTGACTGGTACTGTATATAAAATGTAATATTGGGATTCAAACTCAAAATGTAATACATTTCAACTCTATATCTGACATGGTACAGGTGTCTTCTTTTTTTAAAAGCCCATAACCATGTGTATGAGGTGTATACTTTTGTTTCAAAGTAGATTTGTTTAAGACTACCCAGAAACACTCTGTGTGCCCCTGATTTAACCCACTAGAGTAAAAGTTGAACCTGTATCCTCCCCTTCATTCTACACTGATTAGAGTGGATTCGACAGGTGACATCATTAAGGGACCTGTCGTGGAATATCTAATCAAAGGGAAGAAAGACCGTAGATTCTTTCAAACACTTTTATATGATTTGCAAAAAATGGAGAATCAACTATCCTCTCAACAGTGCATAGTTAAAAAGCTCAACGAACTGTGCCGGTTCAATGCAGTTATAGAGAACATACATACAACCCCTTTTCTATATACGTGTCAGTCAGTAGATCGTGTGTAAAAGGTCATTAGTTGTCTGTGCAGATTTAAGACGACACAAGGTTGATAGCCCGAGGGCTCAACCGTCTAACTGCTGTTCACCACAGCAAAACACTATAATGTGCTCCTTTCTGCAAGTTTCCATACGTGTGACTTCCTGTAGATAGTAAACCCACAGGATGTCACCTGCTGCGATCGCACCCAAACGTACCTTAGCTATACGCCCAGTGTCTCATGACTAGGTCCCACAAAGACAAGTTTGTATCGGGTTAGAAAAAACACTAACATATAACAAGAGACAATTCTTTAAACAGTAAAATATGGGATAGCATAATTAATTATGTAACTCTCCACATTTTTATATATTTATTTATTTAACTAGGCAAGTCCAGTTAAGAACAAATTCTTATTTTCAATGATGGTCTAGGAACAGTGGGTTAACTGCCTTGTTCAGGGGGAGAACGACAGATTTGTACCTTGTCAGCTCGGGGATTTGAACTTGCAACCTTTCGGTTATTAGCCAAACGCTCTAACCACTAGGCTACCTGCCACCCCAATGCAAAGAGCAGGTGTTCTTAATGATTTGTACACTCAGTGTATACGATTGACTCCTATATGATTGACTTCTATACGATTGACTCCTATACGATTGACTCCTGTACGATTGACTCCTGTACGAATGACTCCTGTACGAATGACTCCTGTACGAATGACTCCTGTACGAATGACTCCTATATGATTGACTCCTATATGATTGACTCCTATATGATTGACTCCTATATGAATGACTCCTATATGAATGACTCCTATATGAATGACTCCTATACGATTGACTCCTGTACGATTGACTCCTGTACGATTGACTCCTGTACGATTGACTCCTGTACGATTGACTCCTATACGATTGACTCCTATACGATTGACTCCTATACGATTGACTCCTATACGATGGACTCCTGTATGATTGACTCCTGTACGATTGACTCCTATATGATGGACTCCTGTATGATTTCTCTCCTCCCCAGATGTGGACAGCTGTGACAAGTGGCTGAGCTGTAAGAACGACTTCCTCCAGAAGTACCTCCACCAGGTGCTGACCGAACTACCCAGCTGCCCCTGCTCCTACCCGTCCGAGGCCGTCTACAACGCCGTCAACATCTTCGACAAGACGCTGCGTAAGACCTACCGCTGGCGTGACGCCTCCGGCCCCAAAGAACGCCTGGACATCTACAGGCCTTCCGCTCGCTTCTGCACGCGCTCCATGATCTCCTCCAATAGCACCACCCTGGCCGCGCAGCACTGTTGCTACGACGACCACGCGAAGCTTATCACGCGGGGTAAAGGGGCGGGCGCTCCGAACCTCATCAGTACGGAGTTCTCCCCGGAGCTGCATTACAAAGTGGACGTGCTGCCCTGGATCCTGTGTAAAGGGGACTGGAGCCGCTTCCACTCGGTGAGGCCGCCCAACAACGGGCTGTTTTGTCCCGACAACCCACACGAGGAGGTGCATAAGGCCCAACTGGAGGAGGCCAGGGAGTACTGATGGGGAGGAGTACTGACGGAGGAGAGGGGGAGGAGAACTGAGACCCTGATGGGGGAAAAGGTGGAAAGAGGGGGTAGAAAGAGCCACATGGTCCCTAATTATGTCTCTGTTGGATTTCAGCATAGACCACATACTGAATATGTAGCGTTAACTATCAGTTGGTTTGGGGAGAAAAGGACTCCTGGATATCCCATCTGTAGCTCCTCCTCATTCAGTGTTCGGTCACATTGAGGCACGGAGTTTATTAACGACTGAAATTGGACATTTCTCCAATCAGGGAACCCGGCAACCAGCCATCCAAAATGGAGTCAAGTTGAGCTCCTCTCTTGCAGTGGAGTACTCTGGCGTGCACGGGGGGGGGGGGAACGACGTGAGCAAACCCATCTTCATGGTGTGTTATTAGGACATCTTCACCATCAAGTACTTCACTTCTTGGATGACTCGTCAGGATCCACCGGCCAATTGGAATATGCTCTTCCACGAATGACACACTGTGGCATTACAGAAAGAATAAAAATAAAATAATTCTAACTTGCTGCTGATGTTTTACTTGTGTAAGTCTGGATTTTGGAGCGCGTTTCTGAGACTACACTTATACCCTGTTCAATCAGAAGAAGAGGTTTAGACAGATAGAGGGATGGGTACAGATATATAGGTACAGGGGGATGGGTACAGGGGGATGGGTACAGATAGATGGGTACAGGGGGATGGGTACAGATAGATGGGTACAGGGGGATGGGTACAGATAGATAGGTACAGGGGGATGGGTACAGGGGAATGGGTACAGATAGATGGGTACAGGGGGATGGGTACAGGGGGATGGGTACAGGTGGATGGGTACAGGGGAATGGGTACGGGGGAATGGGTACAGATAGATGGTACAGATAGATAGGTACAGGGGAATGGGTACAGGGGAATGGGTACAGGGGAATGGGTACAGGGGGATGGGTACAGGGGGATGGGTACAGATAGATGGGTACAGGGGGATGGGTACAGGGGGATGGGTACAGATAGATAGGTACAGGGGGATGGGTACAGATAGATAGGTACAGGGGGATGGGTACAGGTCTGTTAGCCTGTTAACACTCTGATGTCCCTCTAATCACTCTGACATCAATGCAAATGTTTTCAAAAAATATAATCAAACACTTGATGAGAGCCCATGAGCCCATGTTGCACAGAAGTGAAATAAACACAAAATGTACAGTAAACATTAGACTCACAAAAGTTCCAAAATAGTAAAAACATATAAAATGTCATATTATGTGCAAATAGTTAAAGTACAAAAGGGAAAATAAATAAACATAAATATGGGTTGTATTTACAATGGTATTTGTTTTCTTCACTGTTTGCCCTTTTCTTGTAGCATCAGGTCACACATCTTGCTGCTGTGATCGCACACTGTGGTATTCCACCCAGTAGATATGGGAGTTTATCAAAATGGGGTTTGTTTTTGAATTCTTTGTGGGTCTGTGTAATCTGAGGGAAATATGTGTCTCTAATATGGTCATACATTGGGCAGGAGGTTAGGAAGTGCATCTCAGTTCCCACCTCATTTTGTGGCCAGTGAGCACATAGCCTGTCTTCTCTTGAGAGCCTTGTCTGCCTACGGCGGCATTTCTCAATAGCAAGGCTATGCTCACTGAGTCTGTACATAGTCAAAGCTGTCCTTTAATTTTGGGTCAGGGTGGGGAGGAGGTAAAGGAGAGGTGGGGGGGGGGGGAGGAGTGGGGTGTCTGGGCTCAGTTGATGGATGGAGGTCCTTTATCCAGAGAGGAGTGGGAGTTGCCAGCTGGGGAAGTGGAGAGGCACCTCTGTAAACAGTGGGGCCCTTTGAAGAGTCCTCCTCCTCATCTCCCTCCCTCCTCTCCACCCTGCCCATCTCCCTCCCTCCTCTCCACCCTGACCATCTCCCTCCCTCCTCTCCACCCTGACCATCTCCCTCCCTCCTCTCCACCCTGCCCATCTCCCTCCCTCCTCTCCACCCTGCCCATCTCCCTCCCTCCTCTCCACCCTGACCATCTCCCTCCCTCCTCTCCACCCTGACCATCTCCCTCCCTCCTCTCCACCCTGACCATCTCCCTCCCTCCTCTCCACCCTGACCATCTCCCTCCCTCCTCTCCACCCTGACCATCTCCCTCCCTCCTCTCCACCCTGCCCATCTCCCTCCCTCCTCTCCACCCTGACCATCTCCCTCCCTCCTCTCCACCCTGACCATCTCCCTCCCTCCTCTCCACCCTGCCCATCTCCCTCCCTCCTCTCCACCCTGACCATCTCCCTCCCTCCTCTCCACCCTGACCATCTCCCTCCCTCCTCGCCACCCTGACCCCTCCTCCTCATCTCCCTCCCTCCTCTCCACCCTGACCATCTCCTCCTCATCTCCCTCCCTCCTCTCCACCCTGACCATCTCCCTCCCTCCTCTCCACCCTGACCTTGGCCTGTGTGTTGTGAGGATGTTGTTTTGAGGTCTGCATCCTAACCCTGTTCATCAGGTTGAGTGTCACTGAGAGATGATGATGGACGGCCCTCTCCCACTACTCCCTCACTCACTCTCTCCCTCACTCTCACTCTCTCTCCCTCACTCTCTCTCCCACTACTCCCTCACTCTCTCCCTCCCTCACTCTCTCCCTCCCTCACTCTCTCCCTCCCTCACTCTCTCTCTCTCTCCCACACTCTCACTCTCTCTCACTCTCCCACACTCTCACTCTCTCCCTCACTTCTCCCTCACTCTCTCCCTCACTCTCTCCCTCCCTCACTCTCACTCTCCCACACTCTCACTCTCTCTCCCACACTCTCCCACACTCTCTCCCTCACTCTCCCTCACTGTCACTCTCTCTCACCCTCTCTCTCACGCTCCAACACTCTCACTCTCTCTCCCCCTCTCTCCCACACTCTCTCTCTCTCTCCCACACTCTCCCTCTCTCTCCCTCACTCACTCCCTCACTCTCTCCCTCCCCCTCTCCCTCACTCTCTCTATCTGTCTCTCTGTCTGTCTCTCTGTCTCTCCATCTCCCTCACCCTCTCTCTTTCTCTCTCTGTCTCTCCCTCACTCTCTCACTATCTCTGTCTCTCCCTCTCTTTCTCTTTCTCTCTCCCTCTCTCTCTATCCCTCACTCTCTGTCTCTCCCTCACTCTCCCTCACCCTCTCCCTTTCTCTCTCTCTGTCTCTCCCTCACTCTCTCTCTGTCTCTCCCTCTCTCTCTCTCTCTCTCTCTCTCTCTCTCTCTCTCTCTCTCTCTCTCTCTCTCTCTCTCTCTCTCTCTCTGTCTCTCCCTCACTCTCTCTCTCTCTCTCTCTCTCTCTCTTTCTCTCTCTCTCTCTCTCTCTTTCTCTCTCTCTCTCGGTCTCTCTCTCTTTCTCTCTCTCTTTCTCTCTCTCTCTCTCTCTCTCTCAGTCTCTCTCTCTTTCTCTCTCTCTCAGTCTCTCTCTCTGTCTCTCCCTCACTCTCTCTCTGTCTCTGTCTCTCCCTCACTCTCTCTCTGTCTCTGTCTCTCCCTCACTCTCTGTATCTCTCTGTCTCTCCCTCACGCTCTCTCTCTCTCTGTCTCTCCCTCTCTCTCTCTCTCTCTCTCTCTCTCTCTCTCTCTCTCTCTCTCTCTCTCTCTCTCTCTCTCTCTCTCTCTCTGTCTCTCCCTCACTCTCTCTCTCTCTCTCTCTCTCTCTCTTTCTCTCTCTCTCTCTCTCTCTCTTTCTCTCTCTCTCTCGGTCTCTCTCTCTTTCTCTCTCTCTTTCTCTCTCTCTCTCTCTCTCTCTCAGTCTCTCTCTCTTTCTCTCTCTCTCAGTCTCTCTCTCTGTCTCTCCCTCACTCTCTCTCTGTCTCTGTCTCTCCCTCACTCTCTCTCTGTCTCTGTCTCTCCCTCACTCTCTGTATCTCTCTGTCTCTCCCTCACGCTCTCTCTCTCTCTTTCTCTCCCTCACTCTCTCCCTCACTCTCTCCCTCACTCTCTCCCTCCCTCACTCTCCCTCACTCTCCGTCTCTCTCTGTCTCTGTCTGTCTTTCTCTGTCTTTCTCTGTCTTTCTCTGTCTCTCTCTCTGTCACTCTCTCTCTCTCTTTCAGTGATCAGTACACTCAGTACAGTGGTACTCATCATGCCCCAGGACACAGTGGTCCTCATCATGCCCCAGGACACACAGTGGTCCTCATCATGCACCAGGACACAGTGGTACTCATCATGCCCCAGGACACAGTGGTACTCATCATGCCCCAGGACACAGTGGTACTCATCATGCCCCAGGACACACAGTGGTCCTCATCATGCCCCAGGACACACAGTGGTACTCATCATGCCCCAGGACACACAGTGGTACTCATCATGCCCCAGGACACACAGTGGTACTCATCGTGGCCCAGGACACAGTGGTACTCATCATCCCCCAGGACACACAGTGGTACTCATCATGCCCCAGGACACAGTGGTACTCATCATGCCCCAGGACACAGTGGTACTCATCATACCCCAGGACACAGTGGTACTCATCATGCCCCAGGACACAGTGGTACTCATCATGCCCCAGGACACAGTGGTACTCATCATGCCCCAGGACACACAGTGGTACTCATCATGCCCCAGGACACACAGTGGTACTCATCATGCCCCAGGACACAGTGGTACTCATCATGCCCCAGGACACACAGTGGTACTCATCATGCCCCAGGACACACAGTGGTACTCATCATGCCCCAGGACACACAGTGGTACTCATCATGCCCCAGGACACAGTGGTACTCATCATGCCCCAGGACACAGTGGTACTCATCATGCCCCAGGACACACAGTGGTACTCATCATGCCCCAGGACACACAGTGGTACTCATCATGCCCCAGGACACACAGTGGTACTCATCATGCCCCAGGACACACAGTGGTACTCATCATGCCCCAGGACACACAGTGGTACTCATCATGCCCCAGGACACACAGTGGTACTCATCATGCCCCAGGACACACAGTGGTACTCATCATGCCCCAGGACACAGTGGTACTCATCATGCCCCAGGACACAGTGGTACTCATCATGCCCCAGGACACACAGTGGTACTCATCATGCCCCAGGACACACAGTGGTACTCATCATGCCCCAGGACACACAGTGGTACTCATCATGCCCCAGGACACACAGTGGTACTCATCATGCCCCAGGACACAGTGGTACTCATCATGCCCCAGGACACACAGTGGTACTCATCATGCCCCAGGACACAGTGGTACTCATCATGCCCCAGGAACTAAACTGGCTTCCAGTAATCAGTTGGTGCAGATCAAACCGTTGATGTTATTTTAAAGTTCTACATGACCTTGCCCCCAGTTACCTGTCTGGTTATTCTAAGTTCACTAGAGGCTCTCATAGCCATCACACCAGAGTCAATATCAGACCGCTGCGTTATAGGAGCATGTCTGGGGGAAACATCTATTTCTTTAACACTGGTGCAGAGGAATATAAAAAGCATCCCTACGCTGGGGAATGTTAAGATAAACCTTAAGGAATGGGTAATGAGCTGTCACGATCGTCGTAATGAGCGGACCACGGCGCAGCGTGTGTTGAGTTCCACATCTTTATTACGGTAAAACTTTAAACAAAAACAATAAACCAACAACGAAACGTGAAAGTAGTAGTGCACATGCACAAACACAAAACAATATCCCACAAACACAGGTGGGAAAAATGGCTACCTAAATATGATCCCCAATTAGAGGCAACGATTACCAGCTGCCTCTAATTGGGAACCATACAAAACACCAACATAGAAATATTGAACTAGAACACCCCCTAGTCACGCCCTGACCTACTACACCGTAGAGAACCAAGGGCTCTCTATGGTCCGGGCGTGACATGGGCAAAATGCTTCAAGACAAAACAGGCTAAGAAAAGTACTGTTTCCTCCCTATAGATGAAATGATGCATTTTGTTTTCATTTTAGAATATTGTGTGTATATTTTAAATCTCGTCTTTTCAAGAGGACCACAATGAAAATACGTTTTTTTTTAACATACATTGTATTCACGTGTGGTTGTATTGGTGTGGTGTATTGGATTTTTAATCTGTCACACAAATAAAAATCTGAAAGACAGAGAGAAAGCAACTGAATAAAACAGAGAGACAGAAAGAGAAAGTGAGAAAGACTTGAATCACTCTGAGACAGAGATAGAAAGAGACTTGAATCATGTTGAGACAGAGATAGAAAGATACTTGAATCACTCAGACAGAGATAGAAAGAGACTTGAATCACACCGAGACAGAGATAGAAAGAGACTTGAATCACTTTAAGACAGAGATATAAAGAGACTTGAATCACTCTGAGACAGAGATAGAAAGAGACTTGAATCACTCTGAGACAGAGATATAAAGAGACTTGAATCACTCTGAGACAGAGATAGAAAGAGACTTGAATCACTTTAAGACAGAGATATAAAGAGACTTGAATCACTCTGAGACAGAGATATAAAGAGACTTGAATCACTCTGAGACAGAGATAGAAAGAGACTTGAATCACTCTGAGACAGAGATAGAAAGACACTTGAATCACTTTGAGACAGAGATAGAAAGAGACTTGAATCACTTTGAGACAGAGATAGAAAGAGACTTGAATCACTTTGAGACAGAGATATAAAGAGACTTGAATCACTTTGAGACAGAGATAGAAAGAGACTTGAATCACTTTAAGACAGAGATATAAAGAGACTTGAATCACTCTGAGACAGAGATAGAAAGAGACTTGAATCACTCTGAAAAGAGGGGAGTAGCACTCTAGGGACTTGTAGGCGTATCACAGAATAGCTATCTGGCTATGTCACTGCCATCTGGCACTGTAATAATCTAATTGCCTCCACATTAGGCATTGCTGCGATGCCTGACCCAGGACGAGGGCTGCCGCTACACCAGACAAGTCAGGTGTTGCCCTCGTCGGCTGGGTGGCTGGGGGGGGGGGGGTTACAGGATCACCCTAAATAATATTGCACCTCATCTACCCCCAAACCACAACTCAACCTCCCCTCAGTTCACCACTAAACCCCTAAACCTGTCAACCTCACCCTAGTAGAACGTTTCTGCTCTGGTCTGTTGTTCCTTTAAAACAGAATCTATATGGCCATCTTGATTTTAGATATCAGGTAATGGGGAATACGCTGCTAAGATTTGACATAAACATACTGTGAGTTTGATTACGTTTTGCCCGTTGACAGTCGTATCACCTTTTATAAAGCGTGACCGTCGGCCTCATAAAAAAAGAAGACATTTGGCACTTTTTATATTGCTCAATATTTTTCTTTTCCAACCAAAACAAGACCTCTGCTCTGGGCTTGCCTTTGAAGTGGAACACTCCGGAACACTTCCAAACTTTCTCACCCATAATGCAGTTTTTCTATCAATGGAAATACCAAGCAGAAACTATACTCTCCGGCAACCCTTGAGTTAAAGGGGAATATTTACTGCACGTCTTGTGCTTTATGGGGCCCCTGCTGGCCCCTGTGGTAGCCAGTCTTACACACACGCACACACACACACACACACACTCTCTCTCTCAGACACATGGAGGATAAAAGGTAACAGAGGTTCAGGCCAAGATAGCGCTGCCTGTATCTGCCCCTGTCTGGACTGAAAACACTGCATTCTGGGAAAACAGCAGTGGGGGGAGAGGGTTGCTTTGTTTCCTGCTTGGAGAGGAAATGAAAATAAACCAGTAAGGGTCAGGTGATGCTGGGGTTTGACTATCAGCAGGGGAACAGACACACACAGAAGGAATGGGTCGGGTGATGCTGGGGTTTGACTATCAGCAGGGGAACAGACACACACAGAAGGAATGGGTCGGGTGATGCTGGGGTTTGACTATAAGCAGGGGGACAGACACACACAGAGGGAATGGGTCGGGTGATGCTGGGGTTTGACTATAAGCAGGGGGACAGACACACACAGAGGGAATGGGTCGGGTGATGCTGGGGTTTGACTATAAGCAGGGGGACAGACACACACAGAGGGAATGGGTCGGGTGATGCTGGGGTTTGACTATAAGCAGGGGGACAGACACACACAGAGGGAATGGGTCGGGTGATGCTGGGGTTTGACTATAAGCAGGGGGACAGACACACACAGACGGAATGGGTCGGGTGATGCTGGGGTTTGACTATCAGCAGGGGAACAGACACACACAGAGAGAATGGGTCGGGTGATGCTGGGGTTTGACTATCAGCAGGGGAACAGACACACACAGAGAGAATGGGTCGGGTGATGCTGGGGTTTGACTATCAGCAGGGGAACAGACACACACAGAGAGAATGGGTCGGGTGATGCTGGGGTTTGACTATCAGCAGGGGAACAGACACACACAGAGAGAATGGGTCGGGTGATGCTGGGGTTTGACTATCAGCAGGGGAACAGACACACACAGAAGGAATGGGTCGGGTGATGCTGGGGTTTGACTATCAGCAGGGGAACAGACACACACAGAGGGAATGGGTCGGGTGATGCTGGGGTTTGACTATCAGCAGGGGAACAGACACACACAGAAGGAATGGGTCGGGTGATGCTGGGGTTTGACTATCAGCAGGGGAACAGACACACACAGAGAGAATGGGTCGGGTGATGCTGGGGTTTGACTATCAGCAGGGGAACAGACACACACAGAAGGAATGGGTCGGGTGATGCTGGGGTTTGACTATAAGCAGGGGGACAGACACACACAGAAGGAATGGGTCGGGTGATGCTGGGGTTTGACTATAAGCAGGGGAACAGACACACACAGAGGGAATGGGTCGGGTGATGCTGGGGTTTGACTATAAGCAGGGGAACAGACACACACAGAGGGAATGGGTCGGGTGATGCTGGGGTTTGACTATAAGCAGGGGGACAGACACACACAGAAGGAATGGGTCGGGTGATGCTGGGGTTTGACTATCAGCAGGGGAACAGACACACACAGAGAGAATGGGTCGGGTGATGCTGGGGTTTGACTATAAGCAGGGGGACAGACACACACAGAAGGAATGGGTCGGGTGATGCTGGGGTTTGACTATCAGCAGGGGAACAGACACACACAGAGGGAATGGGTCGGGTGATGCTGGGGTTTGACTATAAGCAGGGGAACAGACACACACAGAGGGAATGGGTCGGGTGATGCTGGGGTTTGACTATCAGCAGGGGAACAGACACACACAGAGGGAATGGGTCGGGTGATGCTGGGGTTTGACTATCAGCAGGGGAACAGACACACACAGAGAGAATGGGTCGGGTGATGCTGGGGTTTGACTATCAGCAGGGGGACAGACACACACAGAGGGAATGGGTCGGGTGATGCTGGGGTTTGACTATCAGCAGGGGGACAGACACACACAGAGAGAATGGGTCGGGTGATGCTGGGGTTTGACTATCAGCAGGGGAACAGACACACACAGAGAGAATGGGTCGGGTGATGCTGGGGTTTGACTATCAGCAGGGGAACAGACACACACAGAAGGAATGGGTCGGGTGATGCTGGGGTTTGACTATAAGCAGGGGGACAGACACACACAGAGGGAATGGGTCGGGTGATGCTGGGGTTTGACTATCAGCAGGGGAACAGACACACACAGAGAGAATGGGTCGGGTGATGCTGGGGTTTGACTATCAGCAGGGGAACAGACACACACAGAGAGAATGGGTCGGGTGATGCTGGGGTTTGACTATCAGCAGGGGAACAGACACACACAGAAGGAATGGGTCGGGTGATGCTGGGGTTTGACTATAAGCAGGGGGACAGACACACACAGAGAGAATGGGTCGGGTGATGCTGGGGTTTGACTATAAGCAGGGGAACAGACACACACAGAGGGAATGGGTCGGGTGATGCTGGGGTTTGACTATAAGCAGGGGAACAGACACACACAGAGGGAATGGGTCGGGTGATGCTGGGGTTTGACTATAAGCAGGGGGACAGACACACACAGAGGGAATGGGTCGGGTGATGCTGGGGTTTGACTATCAGCAGGGGAACAGACACACACAGAGGGAATGGGTCGGGTGATGCTGGGGTTTGACTATCAGCAGGGGAACAGACACACACAGAGAGAATGGGTCGGGTGATGCTGGGGTTTGACTATCAGCAGGGGAACAGACACACACAGAGAGAATGGGTCGGGTGATGCTGGGGTTTGACTATCAGCAGGGGAACAGACACACACAGAGAGAATGGGTCGGGTGATGCTGGGGTTTGACTATCAGCAGGGGAACAGACACACAGAGAGAATGGGTCGGGTGATGCTGGGGTTTGACTATCAGCAGGGGAACAGACACACACAGAAGGAATGGGTCGGGTGATGCTGGGGTTTGACTATCAGCAGGGGAACAGACACACACAGAGGGAATGGGTCGGGTGATGCTGGGGTTTGACTATCAGCAGGGGAACAGACACACACAGAAGGAATGGGTCGGGTGATGCTGGGGTTTGACTATCAGCAGGGGAACAGACACACAGAAGGAATGGGTCGGGTGATGCTGGGGTTTGACTATCAGCAGGGGGACAGACACACACAGAGGGAATGGGTCGGGTGATGCTGGGGTTTGACTATCAGCAGGGGAACAGACACACACAGAGAGAATGGGTCGGGTGATGCTGGGGTTTGACTATAAGCAGGGGGACAGACACACACAGAGGGAATGGGTCGGGTGATGCTGGGGTTTGACTATAAGCAGGGGAACAGACAGAGGGAAGGGGTCGGGTGGATGTACAGGACGATTATTTATGTGTATTCGCAGTGTGCTAATTTAATTACTGTAGTGTTGACACAGGAGGTCAACCACATGGACTTTCAAACTTACAAACGCACACACGCACACACACACGCACACACGCACACACACACACACGCACACACACACACACACACGCACACACACACACACACACACACACACACAACACTGTCTCTTATGCTATTGATTCCCCTACCCACTTCATATTTGACAGTGTAAATCCATTATTACTCCTCTTACTACCTCTTCTTCTTCTCTTCTGTTACCTCTATTCATTGTTATTATGGACGTGACTCTTTTCATTGTTCTTATTGATTATTGATTAATGTACTGCGGTGTTTGAGGGAGATGGCATTTCTCTATTGATTAATGTACTGCGTTGTTTGAGGGAGATGGCATTTCTCTATTGATTAATGTACTGCGTTGTTGAGGGAGATGGCATTTCTCTATTGAATAATGTACTGCGTTGTTTGAGGGAGATGGCATTTCTCTATTGATTAATGTACTGCGTTGTTGAGGGAGATGGCATTTCTCGATTGATTAATGTACTGCGTTGTTGAGGGAGATGGCATTTCTCTATTGATTAATGTACTGCGTTGTTGAGGGAGATGGCATTTCTCTATTGATTAATGTACTGCGTTGTTGAGGGAGATGGCATTTCTCTATTGATTAATGTACTGCGTTGTTGAGGGAGATGGCATTTCTCTATTGATTAATGTACTGCGTTGTTGAGGGAGATGGCATTTCTCTATTGATTAATGTACTGCGTTGTTTGAGGGAGATGGCATTTCTCTGCACCTTTTATACCTGCTGTAAACTGTGTATGTGACACATATATTTGATTTTAAATGTGACCATTTGGACAAATGATCATTGTCTCAAAGCTCTCATTTATTGCAAGGTAAAGGTCATGTGATGTGTGAGTCACTATAACAATGTTCATCACCTGCTAATCAAAGAAGCAACCTAAAATGAACGTGGCTGCTGGCTGTTTGGGAATTTGCGAAGAATCACACATTGGAGAGGAAGAGAAAGAAAGAGAGAAAGAAACACGTACCAACAGAAAAAGAGAGTGAGGGTTGCGGTTAGTTTTACGAGCGACGTAGGGGCTGTTAATACAGGGGAGTGATCCAAGGCAGGGCTAGAGGAGAGTGACTCCAGATGGGCTCTGTTGGAACAGTCAGAACAGAGGAGAGGAGAGAGAGGAGAGAGGAGAGGAGGGAGAGGAGGGAGAGGAGGGAGAGGAGAGGAGAGGAGAGGAGAGGAGAGGAGAGGAGAGGAGAGGAGAGGAGAGGAGAGGAGAGGAGAGGAGAGGAGAGGAGAGGAGAGGAGAGGAGAGGAGAGGAGAGGAGAGGAGAGGAGAGGACTCTTCCTGGACCTGTAGAACCATTTCACTCTCTCTCACAGACCCTGGCCTGGCCTGCTGCACCATGTATGCAGACACACAAACACACACAGACTGGCAATGCAGAGTCCTATCAGTGGAGCTAACGGCTAGGCTTAATCTGAACGTTTCACAGCTGTTCTCTAGTCCCCCGTGTGTAAGCCACCTGATTTAGCTCACTAAGGCTGAGGTAGACACCAACCCCAAGGCTAGCTCACTAAGGCTGAGGTAGACACCAACCCCAAGGCTAGCTCACTAAGGCTGAGGTAGACACCAACCCCAAGGCTAGCTCACTAAGGCTGAGGTAGACACCAACCCCAAGGCTAGCTCACTAAGGCTGAGGTAGACACCAACCCCAAGGCTAGCTCACTAAGGCTGATCTGAAGGTCTGGGTCTGTCGCCTCTGTATGTGTATATGTGGATACATGATGTTATCAAGAGAGAGAGAGAGAGAGAGAGAGAGAGATAGATAGAGAGATGGTCTTAGGTCCAGGCCAGACTATAAGCATCCGTGCACCAATCTAATGAACGTAATAGAAAAGTCCCCATCAAAATCCGTCAATTTAATCTAGAGATATCTATTTCTTTGGTCTCAATCCTTCGCATCCGCCTATGTCAGCCTTCGCATCTGTGGCATAAAGTGGCAGAGCTACAGAGGTGTTTGTCAGACCAGGAGACATCCCGAAAATCGGTCTTCTCACGAAAGCGTCTGTAGCTTCCGAATGGTCTACTAACTAATATGACCACTCTATGGAAAGATGAGACTCTCACAAACACAACGGGGTTCTCAGTTTTACTCTACAACGTCTAAAGGTATCCCAATCAAATGAATGGAAGTATGGAGATATATACAGTGGGGAGAACAAGTATTTGATACACTGCTGATTTTGCAGGTTTTCCTACTTACAAAGCATGTAGAGGTCTGTAATTCTTATCATAGGTACACTTCAACTGTGAGAGACGGAATCTAAAACAAAAATCCAGAAAATCACATTGTATGATTTTTAAGTAATTAATTAGCTTTTTATTGAATGACATAAGTATTTGATACATCAGAAAAGCAGAACTTAATATTTGGTACAGAAACCTTTGTTTGCAATTACAGAGATCATACGTTTCCTGTAGTTCTTGACCAGGTTTGCACACTGCAGCAGGGATTTTGGCCCACTCCTCCATACAGACCTTCTCCAGATCCTTAATGGTTTCGGGGCTGTCGCTGGGCAATACGGACTTTCAGCTCCCTCCAAAGATTTTCTATTGGGTTCAGGTCTGGAGACTGGCTAGGCCACTCCAGGACCTTGAGATGCTTCTTACGGAGCCACTCCTTAGTTGCCCTGGCTGTGTGTTTCGGGTCGTTGTCATGCTGGAAGACCCAGCCACGACCCCTTCAATGCTCTTACTGAGGGAAGGAGGTTGTTGGCCAAGATCTCGCGATACATGGCCCCATCCATCCTCCCCTCAATACGGTGCAGTCGTCCTGTCCCCTTTGCAGAAAAGCATCCCCAAAGAATGATGTTTCCACCTCCATGCTTCACGTTTGGGATGATGTTCTTGGGGTTGTACTCATCATTCTTCTTCCTCCAAACACAGCGAGTGGAGTTTAGACCAAAAAGCTCTATTTTTGTCTCATCAGACCACATGACCTTCTCCTGTAGCTGGCAGGCTACAGTAGGCCGATAGACACACACAGTCTATGTGCCTTGTCCCTGGCAGCGTTGGCAGGCTACAGTAGGCCGATAGACACACACAGTCTATGTGCCTTGTCCCTGGCAGCGCTGGGAAGCCTATACCTTGTAGGCAGTCAGCCAACCAGGATCAGCCTCTGTGTACTCTGCTCACACCAACAGGCATCCCAGATTTCCTCTGGCTCACGTGGGAGAGGGGCGAACAGCACACCACTCAGTCCGCCAGTGGCCCTGCGCTCAGACCTGTGCCCCCCGACCGTCTCGGGACAAACAGGGCAGTGAGTGTGTCCAGAGTTTCACAACGAGGGCCGAGGGAGGAAAACCCCCTGCATCAACGGTTCCCTCTGTGTCCTGATTGTTTATTCGCTTACCTGCCATTTGATTTGCCAAATATTAAGATAAGCTGTTGCTTATTAGAGTTGGTTAAGTTGAAATCGTATAAACTTTGGGGAGAATAGCAGTCATTGATTTTGTGGTTCTATTTTGGAGGAAGGTCAGTGCAACCGTGTTGACAGCTTACAGGTCCTTCACTAACAGCAAGCAATGTTATAGCAGCAGTTGTCTGAACCACAGGTAAATACGGCTCTGTAATCAGGTCAGTGAATAGTGTGTGTGTGTGTGTGTGTGTGTGTGTGTGTGTGTGTGTGTGTGTGTGTGTGTGTGTGTGTGTGTGTGTGTGTGTGTGTGTGTGTGTGTGTGTGTGTGTGTGTGTGTGTGTGTGTGTGTGTGTGTGCACAGCAAATTCTCCAGTTTTAAATCAACAATGAGATTAACACTGATCATTTTTTTTAAATTATTGAACAAAATACCATGCGTATTTCATAAAGTCTTATTTTGAGGGCCTAGCTTTACCCAACAGGGGCCAGAAACTCATACACTTCACCGCGAACCAAAACCACACTCGTCATTATCGTATTTCCCAGCATGCTCTATTGCAGGTTGATTTTTAGAATCGTTTGTTTCAAGGTCCATGTTTGTGCATTGGATTGATTACTTAATCTTATGCTACGCAAATATAAATGACATACATTTTCTAAACTAATCCAATATTTTACTTGGACTTATTACACACATTACTGAAATGGTTGTTCCTCTTCAGACGCGTTAGGTAGTCTCATATTTTAGTTCTCCCAACCCTGGCAGTCATTCTGATTGTTGGATATCCCCAAAGTCACATTATGCTGGCTCACAAAGTGACATGTAATATCTATTGGAATCCACCCAGTTAGGATAGCCAACACCTGGAATTCTTATTCACCTGCAACTTGCATTCAGAATGACCGCAAAGGTTAGGAGCCTTATGAGAAGACCAAATAACCCATTCAAACTTGAACAGTCATTTCAGTAACGGGTGCAAAAAAAACTTGATTGGATTAGTTTAGAAAAATTTATGTTATTTTTTTTTTGTGTAGCATAAGATTTAACAATCAATCAACATTAATCACGCAAAAACAATCACATGTTAATGTATTAATATTGTATATCTACCTGCAGTACAGCATGCTGGGAAATATGATAATGATGGGCGGGGTTTTGGTTCAAAGTGATGTGTATGAGTTTCAAGCCCCTGTATTAGGGTAAAACTAGGTCATCAAAATAAGACCTTCTGAAATGCGAAGGGTATTGTGTTAAATATATAGATATTTAATGATGCCATATTCACTTAGGATCTCACTTTGTGAAGTCCATGGGACTGAACATGGTTGAATTGAACAACCATGTCTCTGTCACTAACAAAATACAGTCATAGGTGGTAACTCTACAATTCACTCGAAAGGAAAGGCACTCTGGGAAATATTCAAATAAGCTTTTACACTAAGCAGTGTGTTAATTTAACACTGGTTGCAGTGTGTATATGGTCCCACTCTTTCAATGTTGATTTAACACTGGAGAATTTGCTGTGGTGTGTGCGTTTAACCCCAGCTCAGCTCCCAGCTCTATGTCACCCCAGCTGTGGGTCATTTAGACGGGATCGGTGGGGAATTGTGTTAATGTACTAATCTTTGGTCCCCATATCCACAGGCATAAAAAACAGCTGAGAGTGAGAGAGAGAGAGAAAGACAGAGAGAGATGGAGGGAGGGAGAGACAAAGAGAGAGAGAGAGATGGAGGGAGAGACAGAGAGAGAGAGAGAGATGGAGAGAGAGAGAGACAGAGAGAGAGAGAGAGACAGAGAGAGAGAGAGAGAGAGAGAGAGAGACGGTGATGTCACCCAATAAGTATCCCCCTCCATTCCTGGGTAACAGGGTCTGCCATGATGTTTTCATTTTGGCCGGCGGTTTGCGTCAGCGCTCCTCTCCTACGGTGAGGAGAGACAGTAAGCAGAGAGACCTGTGAACCCATGACCCCTGACCTCCAGATAAGAGACTTCAGGTTTATCCATGCTACACATGTAGCTCCTTAGACCATGTGTCAAACACATGAACGTTACTAATGTTGTGGTTTTTAATGGAAAGTTTTCTTAATGTTTGAGAACATGAATTTAAATCAAACTAAGAGGAAACATACAGACAGCGTTGTGCTGAAGTAGTGAAATTCCCAACAGAAGAACGGAGTCTCCTAACCTTCTCTGAACAAGTTGAGAACGTTACTTTAAATCAGGGGTGTCAAACTCATTTCATTGAGGCTGGGTTTTGTTTTTTCCCTTTCAATTAAGACCTAGACAACCAGGTGAGGGGGAGTTCCTTACTAATTACTGACCTTAATTAATCAAGTACAAGGCAGGAGTGAAAACCCACAGACGTTCGGTCCTCCGGGGAAGGAGTTTGACACGTGCTCTAAGGAGCTACATGAGCAGCCTTGATACCTTTAGTGAGTCATAATCAGATTGTCATAACTGCTCATACATCACTTGACATAGCGTGTTCAACTAAATACATGTATCATAGCGTGTTCAACTAAATACATGTATCCATGGCATATTGTGAGTATGGAAGAGGCTCAGTTTATATCTGAATGGTTACGCACCAAATCATCACCATTGAGATGTCACTATTGAGATGTCAACATTGAAGTGTCCCGATGGAGGTGTCCCGATGGAGGTGTCCCGATGGCGGTGTCCCGATGGCGGTGTCCCGATGGAGGTGTCCCGATGGCGGTGTCCCGATGGAGGTGTCCCGATGGCGGTGTCCCGATGGCGGTGTCCCGATGGAGGTGTCCCGATGGCGGTGTCCCGATGGCGGTGTCCCGATGGAGGTGTCCCGATGGAGGTGTCCCGATGGCGGTGTCCCGATGGAGGTGTCCCGATGGAGGTGTCCCGATGGCGGTGTCCCGATGGAGGTGTCCCGATGGAGGTGTCCCGATGGCGGTGTCCCGATGGCGGTGTCCCGATGGAGGTGTCCCGATGGAGGTGTCCCGATGGCGGTGTCCCGATGGCGGTGTCCCGATGGCGGTGTCCCGATGGCGGTGTCCCGATGGCGGTGTCCCGATGGAGGTGTCCCGATGGAGGTGTCCCGATGGCGGTGTCCCGATGGAGGTGTCCCGATGGAGGTGTAAAGGACCTTAGTTTGTTGGAGTGGACACTTCAGCTCTAAGGGCCTGCTGCTCAGAACTGACCCCCAAATCTGTATAACACACACACACACACACACACACACACACACACACACACACACACACACACACACACACACACACACACACACACACACACACACACACACACACACACTGGATTAAAGCACTAGAGAGAAGGTCACCAGTGAATGTGACCCAGATGAGGGCTTCAAGTGCTACAAGTTCCCTTTGAGGACCTGTGTGTGTGTGTGTGTGTGTGTGTGTGTGTGTGTGTGTGTGTGTGTGTGTGTGTGTGTGTGTGTGTGTGTGTGTGTGTGTGTGTGTGTGTGTGTGTGTGTGTGTGTGTGTGTGTGTGTGTGTGTGTGTGTGTGTGTGTGTGTGTGTCATATAGCTCTACTTGCATGGCTGTTATATCAATCACTCAACAAAACCCCCAGGAAGACATGGTTGGAATGTTCCCGCCAAACTTCTCTCTGTCTCAACCCCATGTTTACTCCCAGCATTGTGTCTCTTGAGTGTGATTGGAGGTCATGAAATCTCCCTACAGTCTTCTCTAAGTGGCTAGTGGCCTCCACTGTGGTCTGCTGGGAGATTTTACCGCTCGTAAAACCTGCGTTCTCAAGGGCTAATCACTGACCCTTCATGTTCCTCTCTGTCTCTCTCTCTCAGAGTTTACCTGGAGTTGACATACCATACGACGTCAAACCCCTATTCGTTGACAATGGGGGTCAGATAGCTCACCTGGCCCTGCTGATAACAGCCCAGGTCTGACTCTGGTCAGCCCCTCACATCTCCCATTGTTCAGGAGCAGGAGCGAGGCCTAGGCCTGCTTGTCCAAACGTTTACCAACCGGCACCCTCTCTAAACTCACCAAACAAAAGGTTGTCTATACTACTGCTGCTGTGCTTGAATGTAACCACACACAGTCAGGCATGCACACACACACAGGCATGCGCGCGCGCACACACACACACAGTGGTGGAAAGATACTAAATTGTCGTACTTAAAGATATCTTCATATAAAATTACTCATGTAAAAGTGAAAGTTACCCAGGAAAATACTGCTAGAGTAAAAGTCTAAAAGTATATGGTTTTAAATGTACCTAAGTTTTTATTTTAGCAATTCCATTTACTTTCGATACTTAAGTATATTAAAAACCAAATACTTTTAGACTTTTACTCTGGTAATATTTTACTGGGTGACTTTCACTTTTACTTGAGTCATTTTCTATTAATAATATACACTACCTGTGAAACGTTTTAGAACACCTACTCATTCAAGGGTTTTTCTTCATTTTTTACTATTTTCTAAGTTGTAAAATAATAGTGAAGACATCAAAACTATGAAATAACACATATGGAATCATGTAGTAACCAAAGAAGTGTTAAACAAATCTAAATATATTTGACATTAGAGATTCTTCAAATAGCCACCTTTTTTGTCTTGATGACAGCTTTGCACACTCTTGGCATTCTCTCAACCAGCTTCATGAGGTAGTCACCTGGAATGCATTTCAATTAACATGTATGCCTTCTTAAAAGTTCATTTGTGGAATTTCTTTCCTTCTTAATGTGTTTGAGCCAATTAGTTGTGTTGTGACAAGTTAGGGGGGGGGGGGGGGTATACAGAAGATAGCCCCATTTGGTAAGAGACCAAGTCCATATTATGGCAAGAACAGCTCAAATAAGCAAAGAGAAACAACAGTCCATCATTACTTTAAGACATGAAGGTCAGTCAATATGGAAAACTGTGCAGTTGCAAAAACCATCAAGCGCTATGATGAAACTGGCTCTCATGAGGACAGCCACAGGAAAGGAAGACCCAGAGTTACCTCTGCTGCAGAGGATAAGTTCATTAGAGTTAACTGCACCTCAGAAATTGCAGCCCAAATAAATGCTTCACAGAGATCAGGTAACAGACACATCTCAACATCAACTGTTCAGAGGAGACTGTGTGAATCAGGCCTTCATGTTTGAATTGCTGCAAAGAAACCACTACTAAAGGACATCAATAAGAAGAAGAGACTTGCTTGGGCCAAGAAACACGAGCAATGGACATTAGACCGGTGGAAATTTGTCCTTTGATCTGGAGTCGAAATATGATATTTTTGATTCCAACCGCTTTGGGATGAGTTGGACTGCAGAGGGAAGGAAAAACAGCCAACAAGTGCTCAGCATATGTGGGAACTCCTTCAAGACTGTTGGAAAAGCATTCCAGGTTAAACTGATTGAGAGAATGCCAAGAGTGTGCAAAGCTGTCATTACGGAAAAGGATGGCTCTTTTAAGAATCAAATATAAAATACATTTTGATTTGTTTAGCACTTGTTTTGCTTACTACATGATTCCATATGTGTTATATAATAGTTTTGATGTCTTCACTATTATTCTGCAATGTAGACAATAGTAAAAATAAAGAAGAACCCTTTAATGAGTAGGTATCCTAAAACTTTTGACCGGTCGTGCATGATATCATCTTTGTCTCTCAAAATAATTTTTACCTTAAAAATTTTAATTTAAATTATTCCAATTTAAAAGTTTAAATTCAACCAGAGAGCGCCCTTGGGTTGTGGGACTAGTCGCACTTGAATCATTCCCACGTTGAATGGCTAAGCCTGCTATGCTATGGAACCACACATTATTGCAGAGACTTGGATAATAACGGCCGCAAACGTTATGGTGAAAACAATATATAGCGAGGCATAGGCACTCATATCATTATCCTCAAATAATTTTCATATTAGGTTATATATATAATAATATATAATAATCTTCAACCTTTTCCCCGGCCCCTCTCCAGCCCTGCTACAGCCTCTGTGAAGACCACCTCACCTTTCTCCCGGCCCCTCTCCAGCCCTGCTACAGCCTCTGTGAAGACCACCTCACCTTTCTCCCGGCCCCTCTCCAGCCCTGCTACAGCCTCTGTGAAGACCACCTCACCTTTCTCCCGGCCCCTCTCCAGCCCTGCTACAGCCTCTGTGAAGAAAAAAATCTCCTCTGCTGTCTCTCAGGGAACCTCCAGCTCTGCTATAGTCTCTGTCAGTGCTCTCCTCTGTTATAGTCTCTGTCAGTGCTCTCCTCTGCTATAGTCTCTATCAGTGCTCTCCTCTGTTATAGTCTCTGTCAGTGCTCTCCTCTGTTATAGTCTCTGTCAGTGCTCTCCTCTGTTATAGTCTCTGTCAGTGCTCTCCTCTGTTATAGTCTCTGTCAGTGCTCTCCTCTGTTATAGTCTCTGTCAGTGCTCTCCTCTGTTATAGTCTCTGTCAGTGCTCTCCTCTGTTATAGTCTCTGTCAGTGCTCTCCTCTGTTATAGTCTCTGTCAGTGCTCTCCTCTGTTATAGTCTCTGTCAGTGCTCTCCTCTGCTATAGTCTCTGTCAGTGCTCTCCTCTGTTATAGTCTCTGTCAGTGCTCGCCTCTGTTATAGTCTCTGTCAGTGCTCTCCTCTGTTATAGTCTCTGTCAGTGCTCTCGTCTGCTATAGTCTCTGTCAGTGCTCTCCTCTGTTATAGTCTCTGTCAGTGCTCTCCTCTGTTATAGTCTCTCTCAGTGCTCTCCTCTGTTATAGTCTCTGTCAGTGCTCTCCTCTGCTATAGTCTCTGTCAGTGCTCTCCTCTGTTATAGTCTCTGTCAGTGCTCTCCTCTGTTATAGTCTCTGTCAGTGCTCTCCTCTGTTATAGTCTCTGTCAGTGCTCTCCTCTGTTATAGTCTCTGTCAGTGCTCTCCTCTGTTATAGTCTCTGTCAGTGCTCTCCTCTGTTATAGTCTCTGTCAGTGCTCTCCTCTGTTATAGTCTCTGTCAGTGCTCTCCTCTGTTATTGTCTCTGTCAGTGCTCTCCTCTGTTATAGTCTCTGTCAGTGCTCTCCTCTGTTATAGTCTCTATCAGTGCTCTCCTCTGTTATAGTCTCTGTCAGTGCTCTCCGCTGCTATAGTCTCTGTCAGTGTTCTCCTCTGTTATAGTCTCTGTCAGTGCTCTCCTCTGTTATAGTCTCTGTCAGTGCTCTCCTCTGTTATAGTCTCTGTCAGTGCTCTCCTCTGTTATAGTCTCTATCAGTGCTGTCCTCTGTTTAGTCTCTGTCAGTGCTCTCCTCTGCTATAGTCTCTGTCAGTGCTCTCCTCTGTTATAGGTCTCTGTCAGTGCTCTCCTCTGTTAGTAGTCTCTGTCAGTGCTCTCCTCTGTTATAGTCCTCTGTCAGTGCTCTCCTCTGTTATAGTCTCTGTCAGTGCTCTCCTCTGTTATAGTCTCTGTCAGTGCTCTCCTCTGCTATAGTCTCTATCAGTGCTCTCCTCTGTTATAGTCTCTGTCAGTGCTCTCCTCTGTTATGAGTCTCTTGTCAGTGCTCTCCTCTGTTATAGTCCTCTGTCAGTGCTCTGCTCTGCTATAGTCTCTGTCAGTGCTCTCATCTGTAAGTCTCTGTCAGTGCTCGCCTCTGCTATAGTCCTCTGTCAGTGCTCTCCTCTGCTATAGTCCTCTGTCAGTGCTCTCCTCTGTTATAGTCTCTGTCAGTGCTCTCCTCTGTTATAGTCTCTGTCAGTGCTCTCCTCTGCTATAGTCTCTGTCAGTGCTCCTCCTCTGTTTAGTCTCTGTCAGTGCTCATCCTCTGCTATAGTCTCTGTCAGTGCTCTCCTCTGTTATAGTCTCTGTCAGTGCTCTCCTCTGTTTATAGTCCTCTGTCAGTGCTCTCCTCTGTTATAGTCTCTGTCAGTGCTCTCCTCTGTTATAGTTCTGTCAGTGCTCTCCTCTGTTTATAGTCTCTGTCAGTGCTCTCCTCTGTTATAGTCTCTGTCAGTGCTCTCCTCTGTTATAGTCTCTGTCAGTGCTCTCTCTGTTATAGTCTCTTGTCAGTTGCTCTCCTCTGTTATTGTCTCTGTCAGTGCTCTCTCTCTGTTTATAGTCTCTGTCAGTGCTCTCCTCTGTTATAGTCTCTATCAGTGCTCTCCTCTGTTATAGTCTCTGTCAGTGCTCTCCGCTGCTATAGTCTCTGTCAGTGTTCTCCTCTGTTATAGTCTCTGTCAGTGCTCTCCTCTGTTATAGTCTCTGTCAGTGCTCTCCTCTGTTATAGTCTCTGTCAGTGCTCTCCTCTGTTATAGTCTCTATCAGTGCTGTCCTCTGTTATAGTCTCTGTCAGTGCTCTACTCTGCTTATAGTCTCTGTCAGTGCTCTCCTCTGTTATAGTCTCTGTCAGTGCTCTCCTCTGTTATAGTCTCTGTCAGTGCTCTCCTCTGTTATAGTCTCTGTCAGTGCTCTCCTCTGCTATAGTCTCTGTCAGTGCTCTCCTCTGTTATAGTCTCTGTCAGTGCTCTCCTCTGTTATAGTCTCTGTCAGTGCTCTCCTCTGCTATAGTCTCTGTCAGTGCTCTCCTCTGCTATAGTCTCTGTCAGTGCTCTCCTCTGTTATAGTCTCTGTCAGTGCTCTCCTCTGTTATAGTCTCTGTCAGTGCTCTCCTCGTTATAGTCTCTGTCAGTGCTCTCCTCTGCTATAGTCTCTGTCAGTGCTCCTCTGCTATAGTCTCTGTCAGTGCTCTCCTCTGTTATAGTCTCTGTCAGTGCTCTCCTCTGTTATAGTCTCTGTCAGTGCTCTCCTCTGTTATAGTCTCTGTCAGTGCTCTCCTCTGTTATAGTCTCTGTCAGTGCTCTCCTCTGTTATAGTCTGTCAGTGCTCTCCTCTGTTATAGTCTCTGTCAGTGCTCTCCTCTGTTATAGTCTCTGTCAGTGCTCTCCTCTGTTATAGTCTCTGTCAGTGCTCTCCTCTGTTATAGTCTCTTCAGTGCTCTCCTCTGTTATAGTCTCTGTCAGTGCTCTCCTCTGTTATAGTCTCTGTCAGTGCTCTCCTCTGCTATAGTCTCTGTCAGTGCTCTCCTCTGTTATAGTCTCTGTCAGTGCTCTCCTCTGCTATAGTCTCTGTCAGTGCTCTCCTCTGTTATAGTCTCTGTCAGTGCTCACCTCTGCTATAGTCTCTGTCAGTGCTCTCCTCTGCTATAGTCTCTGTCAGTGCTCTCCTCTGTTATAGTCTCTGTCAGTGCTCTCCTCTGTTATAGTCTCTGTCAGTGCTTCCTCTGTTATAGTCTCTGTCAGTGCTCTCCTCTGTTATAGTCTCTGTCAGTGCTCTCCTCTGTTATAGTCTCTGTCAGTGCTCTCCTTGTTATAGTCTCTGTCAGTGCTCTCCTCTGTTATAGTCTCGTCAGTGCTCTCCTCTGTTATAGTCTCTGTCAGTGCTCTCCTCTGCTATAGTCTCTGTCAGTGCTCTCCTCTGTTATAGTCTCTGTCAGTGCTCTCCTCTGTTATAGTCTCTGTCAGTGCCTCTCTGCTTGTCTCTGTCAGTGCTATCCTCTGCTATAGTCTCTGTCAGTGCTCTCTTGTTATAGTCTCTGTCAGTGCTCTCTCTGTTATAGTCTCTGTCAGTGCTCTCCTCTGTTATAGTCTCTGTCAGTGCTCTCCTCTGTTATAGTCTCTGTCAGTGCTCTCCTCTGTTATAGTCTCTGTCAGTGCTCTCTCTGTTATAGTCTCTGTCAGTGCTCTCCTCTGTTATAGTCTCTGTCAGTGCTCTCCTCTGTTATAGTCTCTGTCAGTGCTCTCCTCTGTTATAGTCTATGTCAGTGCTCTCCTCTGTTATGTCTCTGTCAGTGCTCCTCTGTTATAGTCTCTGTCAGTGCTCTCCTCTGTTATAGTCTCTGTCAGTGCTCTCCTCTGCTATAGTCTCTGTCAGTGCTCTCCTCTGTTATAGTCTCTGTCAGTGCTCTCCTCTGCTATAGTCTCTGTCAGTGCTCTCCTCTGTTATAGTCTCTGTCAGTGCTCTCCTCTGCTATAGTCTCTGTCAGTGCTCTCCTCTGTTATAGTCTCTGTCAGTGCTCTCCTCTGTTATAGTCTCTGTCAGTGCTCTCCTCTGCTATAGTCTCTGTCAGTGCTCTCCTATGCTATAGTCTCTGTCAGTGTCTCTCTGTATAGTCTCTGTCAGTGCTCTCCTCTGCTATAGTCTCTGTCAGTGCTCTCCTCTGTTATAGTCTCTGGCAGTGCTCTCCTCTGTTATAGTCTCTGTCAGTGCTCCTCTGCTATAGTCTCTGTCAGTGCTCTCCTCTGTTATAGTCTCTGTCAGTGCTCTCCTCTGTTATAGTCTCTGTCAGTGCTCTCCTCTGCTATAGTCTCTGTCAGGCTCTCTGTTATAGTCTTGCAGTGCTCTCCTCTGTTATAGTCTCTGTCAGTGCTCTCCTCTGTTATAGTCTCTGTCAGTGCTCTCCTCTGCTATAGTCTCTGTCAGTGCTCCTCTTGTTATAGTCTCTATCAGGCTCTCTGTTATAGTCTCTGTCAGTGCTCTCCTCTGTATAGTCTCTGTCAGTGCTCTCCTTGATAGTCTCTGTCAGTGCTCTCCTTGTTATAGTCTCGTCAGTGCTCTCCTCTGTTATAGTCTGTCAGTGCTCTCCTCTGTTATAGTCTCTGTCAGTGCTCTCCTCTGTTATAGTCTCTGTCAGTGCTCTCCTCTGCTATAGTCTCTGTCAGTGCTCTCCTCTGCTATAGTCTCTGTCAGTGCTCTCCTCTGTTATAGTCTCTGTCAGTGCTCCTCCTCTGTTATAGTCTCTGTCAGTGCTCTCCTCTGTTATAGTCTCTGTCAGTGCTCTCCTCTGTTATAGTCTCTGTCAGTGCTCTCCTCTGTATTAGTCTCTGTCAGTGCTCTCCTCTGCTATAGTCTCTGTCAGTGCTCTCCTCTGTATAGTCTCTGTCAGTGCTGTCCTCTGTTATAGTCTCTGTCAGTGCTCTCTCTGTTATAGTCTCTGTCAGTGCTCCCTCTGTTATAGTCTCTGCAGTGCTCTCCTCTGTTATAGTCTCTGTCAGTGCTCTCCTCTGTTATAGTCTCTGTCAGTGCTCTCCTCTGTTATAGTCTCTGTCAGTGCTCTCCTCTGTTATAGTCTCTGTCAGTGCTCTCCTCTGCTATAGTCTCTGTCAGTGCTCTCCTCTGTTATAGTCTCTGTCAGTGCTCTCCTCTGTTATAGTCTCTGTCAGTGCTCTCCTCTGTTATAGTCTCTGTCAGTGCTCTCCTCTGTTATAGTCTCTGTCAGTGCTCTCCTCTGTTATAGTCTCTGTCAGTGCTCTCCTCTGTTATAGTCTCTGTCAGTGCTCTCCTCTGTTATAGTCTCTGTCAGTGCTCTCCTCTGTTTATAGTCCTCTTCAGTGCTCTCCTCTGCTATAGTCTCTGTCAGTGCTCTCCTCTGTTATAGTCTCTGTCAGTGCTCTCCTCTGCTACAGTCTCTGTCAGTGCTCTCTCTGCTATAGTCTCTGTCAGTGCTCTCCTCTGTTATGTCTCTGTCCAGGCTCTCCTCTGATATAGTCTCTGTCAGTGCTCTCCTCTGTTATAGTCTCTGTCAGTGCTCTCCTCTGTTATAGTCTCTGTCAGTGCTCTCCTTGTTATAGTCTCTGTCAGTGCTCTCCTCTGCTATAGTCTCTGTCAGTGCTCTCCTCTGTTATAGTCTCTGGCAGTGCTCTCCTCTGTTATAGTCTCTGTCAGTGCTCTCCTCTGTTATAGTCTCTGTCAGTGCTCTCTCCTCTGCTATAGTCTCTGTCAGTGCTCTCCTCTGTTATAGTCTCTGTCAGTGCTCTCCTGTTATAGTCTCTGTCAGTGCTCTCCTCTGTTATAGTCTCTGTCAGTGCTCTCCTATGTTATAGTCTCTGTCAGTGCTCTCCTCTGTTATAGTCTCTGTCAGTGCTATCCTCCTGGTATAGTCTCTATCAGTGCTCTCCTCTGTTATAGTCTCTGTCAGTGCTCTCCTCTGCTATAGTCTCTGTCAGTGCTCTCCTCTGCTATTGTCTCTGTCAGTGCTCTCCTCTGTTATAGTCTCTGTCAGTGCTCTCCTCTGTTATAGTCTCTGTCAGTGCTCTCCTCTGTTATAGTCTCTGTCAGTGCTCTCCTCTGTTATAGTCTCTATCAGTGCTGTCCTCTGTTATAGTCTCTGTCAGTGCTCTCCTCTGCTATAGTCTCTGTCAGTGCTCTCCTCTGCTAGTCTCTGTCGTGCTGCTCCTCTTTATAGTCTCTGTCAGTGCTCTCCTCTGTTATAGTCTCTGTCAGTGCTCTCCTCTGTTATAGTCTCTGTCAGTGCTCTCCTCTGTTATAGTCTCTGTCAGTGCTCTCCTCTGTTATAGTCTCTGTCAGTGCTCTCCTCTGTTATAGTCTCTGTCAGTGCCTCTTCCCTCTGTTATAGTCTCTGTCAGTGCTCTCCTCTGCTATAGTCTCTGTCAGTGCTCTCCTCTGTTATAGTCTCTGTCAGTGCTCTCCTTGCTATAGTCTCTGTCAGTGCTCTCTGTTATATCTCTGTCAGTGCTCTCCTCTGTTAAGTCTATGTCAGTGCTTCCTTGTTATAGTCTCTGTCAGTGCTCTCCTCTGCTATAGTCTCTGTCAGTGCTCTCTCTGTTATAGTCTCGGAAGTGCTCTCCTCTGTTATAGTCTCTGTCAGTGCTCTCCTCTGTTATAGTCTCTGTCAGCGTCCTCTGCTATAGTCTCTGTCAGTGCTCTCTCTGTTATAGTCTCTGTCAGTGCTCTCCTCTGTTATAGTCTCTGTCAGTGCTCTCTCTGTTATAGTCTCTGTCAGTGCTCTCCCTGTTATAGTCTATGTCAGTGCTCTCCTCTGTTATAGTCTCTGTCAGTGCTCTCTGTTATAGTCTCTATCAGCTCTCCTCTGTTAAGTCTCTGTCAGTGTCTCTCTGCTATAGTCTCTGTCAGTGCTCTCCTCTGTATTGTCTCTAGTCAGTGCTCCTCTGTCTATTAGTCTCTGTCAGTGCTCTCCTCTGTTATAGTCTCTGTCAGTGCTCTCCTTGTTATAGTCTCTGTCAGTGCTCTCCTCCTGTTATAGTCTCTGTCAGTGCTCTCCTCTGTTATAGTCTCCTATCAGTTGCTGTCCTCTGTTATAGTCTCTGTCAGTGCTCTCCTCTGCTATAGTCCTCGTCAGTGCTCTCCTCTGTTATAGTCTCTGTCAGTGCTCTCCTCTGTTATAGTCTCTGTCAGTGCTCTCCTCTGTTATAGTCTCTGTCAGTGCTCTCCTCTGTTATAGTCTCTGTCAGTGCTCTCCTCTGTTATAGTCTCTGTCAGTGCTCTCCTCTGTTTATAGTCTCTGTCAGTGCTCTCCTCTGTTATAGTCTCTGTCAGTGCTCTCCTCTGCTATAGTCTCTGTCAGTGCTCTCCTCTGTTATAGTCTCTGTCAGTGCTCTCCTCTGTTATAGTCTCTGTCAGTGCTCTCCTCTGCTATAGTCTCTGTCAGTGCCTCTCCTCTGCTATAGTCTCTGTCAGTGCTCTCCTCTGCTATAGTCTCTGTCAGTGCTCTCCTTTGTTATAGTCTCTGTCAGTGCTCTCCTCTGTTATAGTCTTTGTCAGTGCTCTCCTCTGTTATAGTCTCTGTCAGTGCTCTCCTCTGCTATAGTCTCTGTCAGTGCTCTCCTCTGTTATAGTCTCTGTCAGTGCTCTCCTCTGTTATAGTCTCTGTCAGTGCTCTCCTCTGTTATAGTCTCTGTCAGTGGTCTCCTCTGTTATAGTCTCTGTCAGTGCTCTCCTCTGTTATAGTCTCTGTCAGTGCTCTCCTCTGTTATAGTCTCTGTCAGTGCTCTCCTCTGTTATAGTCTCTGTCAGTGCTCTCCTCTGTTATAGTCTCTGTCAGTGCTCTCCCTCTGTTATAGTCTCTGTCAGTGCTCTCCTCTGTTATAGTCTCTGTCAGTGCTCTCCTCTGCTATAGTCTCTGTCAGTGCTCTCCTCTGTTATAGTCTCTGTCAGTGCTCTCCTCTGCTATAGTCTCTGTCAGTGCTCTCCTCTGTTATAGTCTCTGTCAGTGCTCTCCTCTGTTATAGTCTCTGTCAGTGCTCTCCTCTGCTATAGTCTCTGTCAGTGCTCTCCTCTGTTATAGTCTTTGTCAGTGCTCTCCTCTGTTATAGTCTCTGTCAGTGCTCTCCTCTGTTATAGTCTCTGTCAGTGCTCTCCTCTGTTATAGACTCTGTCAGTGCTCTCCTCTGCTATAGTCTCTGTCAGTGCTCTCCTCTGTTATAGTCTCTGTCAGTGCTCTCCTCTGCTATAGACTCTGTCAGTGCTCTCCTCTGTTATAGTCTCTGTCAGTGCTCTCCTCTGTTATAGTCTCTGTCAGTGCTCTCCTCTGTTATAGTCTCTGTCAGTGCTCTCCTCTGCTATAGTCTCTGTCAGTGCTGTCCTCTGTTATAGTCTCTGTCAGTGCTCTCCTCTGCTATAGTCTCTGTCAGTGCTCTCCTCTGTTATAGTCTCTGTCAGTGCTCTCCTCTGTTATAGTCTCTGTCAGTGCTCTCCTCTGTTATAGTCTCTGTCAGTGCTCTCTTCTGTTATAGTCTCTGTCAGTGCTCTCCTCTGTTATAGTCTCTGTCAGTGCTCTCCTCTGTTATAGTCTCTGTCAGTGCTCTCCTCTGCTATAGTCTCTGTCAGTGCTCTCCTCTGTTATAGTCTCTGTCAGTGCTCTCCTCTGTTATAGTCTCTGTCAGTGCTCTCCTCTGTTATAGTCTCTGTCAGTGCTCTCCTCTGCTTATAGTCTCTGTCAGTGCTCTCCTCTGTTATAGTCTCTGTCAGTGCTCTCCTCTGTTACAGTCTCTGTCAGTGCTCTCCTCTGCTATAGTCTCTGTCAGTGCTCTCCTCTGCTATAGTCTCTGTCAGTGCTCTCCTCTGCTATAGTCTCTGTCAGTGCTCTCCTTTGTATAGTCTCTGTCAGTGCTCTCCTCTTGTTATAGTCTCTGTCAGTGCTCTCCTCTGTTATAGTCTCTGTCAGTGCTCTCCTCTGTTATAGTCTCTGTCAGTGCTCTCCTCTGCTATAGTCTCTGTCAGTGCTCTCCTCTGTTATAGTCTCTGTCAGTGCTCTCCTCTGCTATAGTCTCTGTCAGTGCTCTCCTCTGTTATAGTCTCTGTCAGTGCTCTCCTCTGCTATAGTCTCTGTCAGTGCTCTCCTCTGTTATAGTCTCTGTCAGTGCTCTCCTCTGTTATAGTCTCTGTCAGTGCTCTCCTCTGCTATAGTCTCTGTCAGTGCTCTCCTCTGCTATAGTCTCTGTCAGTGCTCTCCTCTGCTATAGTCTCTGTCAGTGCTCTCCTTTGTTATAGTCTCTGTCAGTGATCTCCTCTGTTATAGTCTCTGTCAGTGCTCTCCTCTGTTATAGTCTCTGTCAGTGCTCTCCTCTGCTATAGTCTCTGTCAGTGCTCTCCTCTGTTATAGTCTCTATCAGTGCTCTCCTCTGCTATAGTCTCTGTCAGTGCTCTCCTCTGTTATAGTCTCTGTCAGTGCTCTCCTCTGCTATAGTCTCTGTCAGTGCTCTCCTCTGTTATAGTCTCTGTCAGTGCTCTCCTCTGTATAGTCTCTGTCAGTGCTCTCCTCTGCTATAGTCTCTGTCAGTGCTCTCCTCTGTTATAGTCTCTGTCAGTGCTCTCCTCTGTTATAGTTTCTGTCAGTGCTCTCCTCTGCTATAGTCTCTGTCAGTGCTCTCCTCTGTTATAGTCTCTGGCAGTGCTCTCCTCTGTTATTGTCTCTGTCAGTGCTCTCCTCTGTTATAGTCTCTGTCAGTGCTCTCCTCTGCTATAGTCTCTGTCAGTGCTCTCCTCTGTTATAGTCTCTGTCAGTGCTCTCCTCTGTTATAGTCTCTGTCAGTGCTCTCCTCTGTTATAGTCTCTGTCAGTGCTCTCCTCTGTTATAGTCTCTGTCAGTGCTCTCCTCTGTTATAGTCTCTGTCAGTGCTCTCCTCTTTTATAGTCTCTAGCAGTGCTCTCCTCTGTTATAGTCTCTGTCAGTGCTCTCCTCTGCTATAGTCTCTGTCAGTGCTCTCCTCTGCTATAGTCTCTGTCAGTGCTCTCCTCTGCTATAGTCTCTGTCAGTGCTCTCCTCTGCTATTGTCTCTGTCAGTGCTCTCCTCTGTTATAGTCTCTGTCAGTGCTCTCCTCTGTTATAGTCTCTGTCAGTGCTCTCCTCTGCTATTGTCTCTGTCAGTGCTCTCCTCTGTTATAGTCTCTGTCAGTGCTCTCCTCTGTTATAGTCTCTGTCAGTGCTCTCCTCTGCTATAGTCTCTGTCAGTGCTCTCCTCTGTTATAGTCTCTGTCAGTGCTCTCCTCTGTTATAGTCTCTGTCAGTGCTCTCCTCTGTTATAGTCTCTGTCAGTGCTCTCCTCTGCTATAGTCTCTGTCAGTGCTCTCCTCTGTTATAGTCTCTGTCAGTGCTCTCCTCTGTTATAGTCTCTGTCAGTGCTCTCCTCTGTTATAGTCTCTGTCAGTGGTCTCCTCTGTTATAGTCTCTGTCAGTGCTCTCCTCTGTTATAGTCTCTGTCAGTGCTCTCCTCTGTTATAGTCTCTGTCAGTGCTCTCCTCTGCTATAGTCTCTGTCAGTGCTCTCCTCTGTTATAGTCTCTGTCAGTGCTCTCCTCTGCTATAGTCTCTGTCAGTGCTCTCCTCTGTTATAGTCTCTGTCAGTGCTCTCCTCTGTTATAGTCTCTGTCAGTGCTCTCCTCTGCTATAGTCTCTGTCAGTGCTCTCCTCTGTTATAGTCTCTGTCAGTGCTCTCCTCTGTTATAGTCTCTGTCAGTGCTCTCCTCTGTTATAGTCTCTGTCAGTGCTCTCCTCTGCTATAGACTCTGTCAGTGCTCTCCTCTGCTATAGTCTCTGTCAGTGCTCTCCTCTGTTATAGTCTCTGTCAGTGCTCTCCTCTGCTATAGACTCTGTCAGTGCTCTCCTCTGTTATAGTCTCTGTCAGTGCTCTCCTCTGTTATAGTCTCTGTCAGTGCTCTCCTCTGTTATAGTCTCTGTCAGTGCTCTCCTCTGCTATAGTCTCTGTCAGTGCTCTCCTCTGTTGTAGTCTCTGTCAGTGCTCTCCTCTTTTATAGTCTCTGTCAGTGCTCTCCTCTGTTATAGTCTCTGTCAGTGCTCTCCTCTGTTATAGTCTCTGTCAGTGCTCTCCTCTGTTATAGTCTCTGTCAGTGCTCTCCTCTGCTATAGTCTCTGTCAGTGCTCTCCTCTGTTATAGTCTCTGTCAGTGCTCTCCTCTGCTATAGTCTCTGTCAGTGCTCTCCTCTGTTATAGTCTCTGTCAGTGCTCTCCTCTGTTATAGTCTCTGTCAGTGCTCTCCTCTGTTATAGTCTCTGTCAGTGCTCTCCTCTGCTATAGTCTCTGTCAGTGCTCTCCTCTGTTATAGTCTCTGGCAGTGCTCTCCTCTGTTATAGTCTCTGTCAGTGCTCTCCTCTGTTATAGTCTCTGTCAGTGCTCTCCTCTGCTATAGTCTCTGTCAGTGCTCTCCTCTGTTATAGTCTCTGTCAGTGCTCTCCTCTGTTATAGTCTCTGTCAGTGCTCTCCTCTGTTATAGTCTCTGTCAGTGCTCTCCTCTGTTATAGTCTCTGTCAGTGCTCTCCTCTGTTATAGTCTCTGTCAGTGCTCTCCTCTGTTATAGTCTCTATCAGTGCTCTCCTCTGTTATAGTCTCTGTCAGTGCTCTCCTCTGCTATAGTCTCTGTCAGTGCTCTCCTCTGCTATAGTCTCTGTCAGTGCTCTCCTCTGCTATAGTCTCTGTCAGTGCTCTCCTCTGTTATAGTCTCTGTCAGTGCTCTCCTCTGTTATAGTCTCTGTCAGTGCTCTCCTCTGTTATAGTCTCTGTCAGTGCTCTCCTCTGCTATAGTCTCTGTCAGTGCTCTCCTCTGTTATAGTCTCTGTCAGTGCTCTCCTCTGTTACAGTCTCTGTCAGTGCTCTCCTCTGCTATAGTCTCTGTCAGTGCTCTCCTCTGCTATAGTCTCTGTCAGTGCTCTCCTCTGCTATAGTCTCTGTCAGTGCTCTCCTTTGTTATAGTCTCTGTCAGTGCTCTCCTCTGTTATAGTCTCTGTCAGTGCTCTCCTCTGTTATAGTCTCTGTCAGTGCTCTCCTCTGCTATAGTCTCTGTCAGTGCTCTCCTCTGTTATAGTCTCTGTCAGTGCTCTCCTCTGCTATAGTCTCTGTCAGTGCTCTCCTCTGTTATAGTCTCTGTCAGTGCTCTCCTCTGCTATAGTCTCTGTCAGTGCTCTCCTCTGTTATAGTCTCTGTCAGTGCTCTCCTCTGTTATAGTCTCTGTCAGTGCTCTCCTCTGCTATAGTCTCTGTCAGTGCTCTCCTCTGCTATAGTCTCTGTCAGTGCTCTCCTCTGCTATAGTCTCTGTCAGTGCTCTCCTTTGTTATAGTCTCTGTCAGTGATCTCCTCTGTTATAGTCTCTGTCAGTGCTCTCCTCTGTTATAGTCTCTGTCAGTGCTCTCCTCTGCTATAGTCTCTGTCAGTGCTCTCCTCTGTTATAGTCTCTATCAGTGCTCTCCTCTGCTATAGTCTCTGTCAGTGCTCTCCTCTGTTATAGTCTCTGTCAGTGCTCTCCTCTGCTATAGTCTCTGTCAGTGCTCTCCTCTGTTATAGTCTCTGTCAGTGCTCTCCTCTGTTATAGTCTCTGTCAGTGCTCTCCTCTGCTATAGTCTCTGTCAGTGCTCTCCTCTGTTATAGTCTCTGTCAGTGCTCTCCTCTGTTATAGTTTCTGTCAGTGCTCTCCTCTGCTATAGTCTCTGTCAGTGCTCTCCTCTGTTATAGTCTCTGGCAGTGCTCTCCTCTGTTATTGTCTCTGTCAGTGCTCTCCTCTGTTATAGTCTCTGTCAGTGCTCTCCTCTGCTATAGTCTCTGTCAGTGCTCTCCTCTGTTATAGTCTCTGTCAGTGCTCTCCTCTGTTATAGTCTCTGTCAGTGCTCTCCTCTGTTATAGTCTCTGTCAGTGCTCTCCTCTGTTATAGTCTCTGTCAGTGCTCTCCTCTGTTATAGTCTCTGTCAGTGCTCTCCTCTTTTATAGTCTCTAGCAGTGCTCTCCTCTGTTATAGTCTCTGTCAGTGCTCTCCTCTGCTATAGTCTCTGTCAGTGCTCTCCTCTGCTATAGTCTCTGTCAGTGCTCTCCTCTGCTATAGTCTCTGTCAGTGCTCTCCTCTGCTATTGTCTCTGTCAGTGCTCTCCTCTGTTATAGTCTCTGTCAGTGCTCTCCTCTGTTATAGTCTCTGTCAGTGCTCTCCTCTGCTATTGTCTCTGTCAGTGCTCTCCTCTGTTATAGTCTCTGTCAGTGCTCTCCTCTGTTATAGTCTCTGTCAGTGCTCTCCTCTGCTATAGTCTCTGTCAGTGCTCTCCTCTGTTATAGTCTCTGTCAGTGCTCTCCTCTGTTATAGTCTCTGTCAGTGCTCTCCTCTGTTATAGTCTCTGTCAGTGCTCTCCTCTGTTATAGTCTCTGTCAGTGCTCTCCTCTGTTATAGTCTCTGTCAGTGCTCTCCTCTGCTATAGTCTCTGTCAGTGCTCTCCTCTGTTATAGTCTCTGGCAGTGCTCTCCTCTGTTATAGTCTCTGTCAGTGCTCTCCTCTGTTATAGTCTCTGTCAGTGCTCTCCTCTGCTATAGTCTCTGTCAGTGCTCTCCTCTGTTATAGTCTCTGTCAGTGCTCTCCTCTGTTATAGTCTCTGTCAGTGCTCTCCTCTGTTATAGTCTCTGTCAGTGCTCTCCTCTGTTATAGTCTCTGTCAGTGCTCTCCTCTGTTATAGTCTCTGTCAGTGCTCTCCTCTGTTATAGTCTCTATCAGTGCTCTCCTCTGTTATAGTCTCTGTCAGTGCTCTCCTCTGCTATAGTCTCTGTCAGTGCTCTCCTCTGCTATTGTCTCTGTCAGTGCTCTCCTCTGTTATAGTCTCTGTCAGTGCTCTCCTCTGCTATAGTCTCTGTCAGTGCTCTCCTCTGTTATAGTCTCTGTCAGTGCTCTCCTCTGCTATAGTCTCTGTCAGTGCTCTCCTCTGTTATAGTCTCTGTCAGTGCTCTCCTCTGTTATAGTCTCTGTCAGTGCTCTCCTCTGTTATAGTCTCTGTCAGTGGTCTCCTCTGCTATAGTCTCTGTCAGTGCTCTCCTCTGCTATAGTCTCTGTCAGTGCTCTCCTCTGTTATAGTCTCTGTCAGTGCTCTCCTCTGTTATAGTCTCTGTCAGTGCTCTCCTCTGTTATAGTCTCTGTCAGTGCTCTCCTCTGTTATAGTCTCTGTCAGTGCTCTCCTCTGCTATAGTCTCTGTCAGTGCTCTCCTCTGCTATAGTCTCTGTCAGTGCTCTCCTCTGCTATAGTCTCTGTCAGTGCTCTCCTCTGCTATAGTCTCTGTCAGTGCTCTCCTCTGCTATAGTCTCTGTCAGTGCTCTCCTCTGCTATAGTCTCTGTCAGTGCTCTCCTCTGCTATAGTCTCTGTCAGTGCTCTCCTCTGTTATAGTCTCTGTCAGTGCTCTCCTCTGCTATAGTCTCTGTCAGTGCTCTCCTCTGTTATAGTCTCTGTCAGTGCTCTCCTCTGCTATAGTCTCTGTCAGTGCTCTCCTCTGTTATAGTCTCTGTCAGTGCTCTCCTCTGTTATAGTCTCTGTCAGTGCTCTCCTCTGCTATAGTCTCTGTCAGTGCTCTCCTCTGTTATAGTCTCTGTCAGTGCTCTCCTCTGCTATAGTCTCTGTCAGTGCTCTCCTCTGTTATAGTCTCTGTCAGTGCTCTCCTCTGCTATAGTCTCTGTCAGTGCTCTCCTCTGTTATAGTCTCTGTCAGTGCTCTCCTCTGTTATAGTCTCTGTCAGTGCTCTCCTCTGCTATAGTCTCTGTCAGTGCTCTCCTCTGTTATAGTCTCTGTCAGTGCTCTCCTCTGCAAATGCAAACACCTTGATTGGTTTGAGTGGCAACGCATCACTAGTCTCCATAGACTCTACTGTACTCCAGACCCATTTGTCTCCAAAATTAGGGTCTTGATTCAATCATATCGAGAGTTAACCCGCGGTTGCTCTTGTGTGTCACAAACCCCTCCCTTCCTTCCTACTGAGCACACACTGGTTGAATCAACGTCTATTCCACGCCATTTAAACTAAATGAGTTGAACCAACATGGAATAGATGTTGAATTGGCAACTGTCCCCAGTGGATTATTATCCCTAGCGCATTAGAAGTTCAAAACATATCACATCTGCTCCCGCTCTCCCTCGCTGGTGCTCGAGGCCGCCAGGCTGCTCGTCATTACGCACACCTGTCACCAGCGCTTCATCGGACTCACCTGGACTCCATCACATCATTGATTGCCTCTCCTATATCTGTCACTTCCTCAGTTTCATTCCCATGTCTACATTGATGTTGTTTTGTTTCTCTTGTCCAGATGCTGTTCTTGTTTAGTTTCATGTCTATTTATTATTAAATCTTCACCCTGTACTTGCTTCCTGTCTCCCAGCGTCTGTCGTTACGGAACCGTTACAAAACAGAGATATAAAATGTAGCCTATTGCATAATTGTCATGTTAATTTGGAGGGGGATTTAAAGCCTAATCTGATCGGGATTACACTTTTAGAATAAAGTGTTCCAAAAGGGTTCTTTGCCGAGGGATAGAATAATGTTTTTCGGAAGACAAAGGTTTGTTGTAAGACAAAGGGTTCTACCTAGAACCTTTAACATCCTAAGAACCGTTTTTTGGAAGAAAGGTTTTTTTGATGATTCCTCGGAAGAAGGATTCTACATAGAACCATATATAATATTTCCCAGCATGCTCTATTTCAGGGAGATTTTCTGAATTGTTTGTTTTACTGTAATACCTGTGTTCTTGTAAGTACACTACAGTTCAAAAGTTTGTGGTCACTTAGAAATGTCCTTGTTTTTGAAAGAAAAGCACATTTTTTGTCCATTAAAATAATATCAAATTGATCAGAATTACAGTGTAGACATTGTTAATGTTGTAAATGACTATTGTAGCTGGAACTGCAGATTTTTTTATGGAATATCTACATAGGAGGCCCATTATCAGCAACCATCACTCCTGTGTTCCAATGGCACGTTGTGTTAGCTAATCCATGTTTATCATTTTAAAAGGCTAATTGATCATTAGAAAACCCTTTTGCAATTATGTTAGCACAGCTGAAAACTGTTGTCTTGATTAAAGAAGCAATAAAACTGTCCTTCTTTAGACTAGTTGAGTATCTGGAGCATCAGCATTTGTGGTTTCGATTACAGACTCAAAATGGCCAGAAACAAAGCACTTTCTTCTGAAACTTGTCAGTCTATACTTGTTCTGAGAAATGAAGGCTATTCCATGCGATAAATTGCCAAGAAACTGAAGATCTCGTACAACGCTGTGTACTACTCCCTTCACAGAACAGCGCAAACTGGCTCTAACCAGAATAGAAAGAGGAGTGGGAGGCCCCAGTGCACAACTGAGCAAGAGGACAAGTACATTAGAGTGTCTCGTGTGAGAAACAGACGCATCACAAGTCCTCAACTGGAAACTTCAATAAATAGTACCTGCAAAACATCAGTCTCAATGTCAACAGTGAAGAAGCGACTCCGGGATGCTGGCCTTCTAGGGAGAGTTGCAAAGAAAAAGCCATATCTCAGACTGGCCAATAAAAATAAAAGATTAAGATGGGCAAAAGAACACAGACACTGGACAGAGGAACTCTGCCTAGAAGGCCAGCATCCCAGAGTCACCTCTTCACTGTTGACGTGGAGACTGGTGTTTTGTGGGTAATATTTAATGAAGCTGCCAGTTGAGGACTTGTGAGGCGTCTGGAATAAGAAGAGACCGCGACAGATAACTGATCATGGAAGATACTAACTGCATAAAGAAGGTAGCGGGAGTTTAGTTCAGTAATAAACCTGACCTCATTGTGATTGTTCCACCATTATCATTCCGTTCATTAAGAACAACAAGTCTATCTGGTGTGATTGTTCTACCATTATCATTCCGTTCATTAAGAACAACAAGTCTATATGGTGTGATTGTTCCACCATTATCATTCCGTTCATTAAGAACAACAAGTCTATCTGGTGTGATTGTTCCACCATTATCATTCCGTTCATTAAGAACAACAAGTTTATATGGTGTGATTGTTCCACCATTATCATTCCGTTCATTAAGAACAACAAGTCTATATGGTGTGATTGTTCCACCATTATCATTCCGTTCATTAAGAACAACAAGTCTATATGGTGTGATTGTTCCACCATTATCATTCCGTTCATTAAGAACAACAAGTCTATATGGTGTGATTGTTCCACCATTATCATTCCGTTCATTAAGAACAACAAGTCTATATGGTGTGATTGTTCCACCATTATCATTCCGTTATCTCAGCTGATCTTACATTCACCAATGTGAAAAAATAATAACACTTCTGGAGAATATAGCGGTTGTTTAGAAATGTTATTTCTGTCTGTTTCTATTTATGATCGTAACAGACATATATTATTATTAAGCATTAGACACAGAACTCTCAAAACATGAAAACATTCATCCAAACTATTGTATACCGTCAAAATTGCAAATACATTCTTCAAAAGAACAGAAAGTTACTCTGTATTTTCAAAAATCCCAGTAGATAAATAGATTCTCAGTCACTAAATCATGATGATCAAAACTGGACGTACAACTATCCAAAGGTGCAGAATTATGGGTAATTACTCTCCTTTGATACATAATGTATATCACCAAACAATTTCATACACATCTAATCAAATATTATTCCTGATTAAAAAAAATATATATAGAGAGATAGAAAGGGATAAAGGGGGGGGGGGGGGTTGAGAGAGAGATAAATATGTTTATTTATTTTATATATATGTTTATTTATTTTCCCTTTTGTACTTCAACTATTTGCACATCATTACAACACTGCATATAGACAAAATATGACATTTGACACAGTTGAAAAATATATGGCAAATAGAAATCCAAAATGGATGGTGTTAAGAGATAGACGGGAGGGGTTGACTGGAGCTGAAGGTTGGGACTAATAACAAGAAGATAACCATTGTAAAACATACGGGGTCTGTAAAATGTATATACTGTATGTTCAGAAATGTTGTGAAATAGCACAGTTACAAATAGAAATCAAACTGGATGGACATCAGAAATAGAAGGACTAAAAACAAACAACATTTAACTATTGTAAAATAGTCTGTAAAATGTGTATAATATGTATAAACTGAAGGTAGAAGCCTAAGTGTCATTGTTTATTAGTTTACTCCAATTGGGAGAAGGGTGGTCGGGTTTGTGGGGAATAATAAAGGTATATTCTACAAAGAAGTATGTATATATGTGTACATGCATGAATGTTAATGTGTACATATATATATATGGGTATGTATGTATGTATGTATGTATGTATGTATGTATGTATGTATGTATGTATGTATGTATGTATGTATGTATGTATGTATGTATGTATGTATGTATGTATGTATATGGATATATATATTTACCCCAAAAATATATGGGGGATTGGAAATGATGCAAACAATTACATTGATGGAAACAACAATCTATCTGCAGTATTAAAGCTGACCCCCCCCCCCCAAAAAAAAAAATAATAATAATATGACATTTGAAATGTCTTTATTCTTTTTGAACTACTGTGAGTGTAATGTTTAATGTTAATTTTTTTATTGTTTATTTCACTTTGGTTTATTATCTATTTCACTTGCTTTGTTTCCCAGTTCTGCCACTGAGCAAGGCAGTTAACCCACTGTTCCCCGGGCGCCAAAGACGTGGATGTCGATTATGGCAGCCCCCCCCGCACCTCTCTGATTCAGAGGCGATGGGTTAAATGCAGAAGACACATTTCAGTTGAATGCATTCAGTTGTACAATTAACTAGGTATCCCTCTTTCCCTTTCCCATGCCAATAAATCCCCTTAAATGAGAGAGAGAGAGAGAGAGAGAGAGAGAGAGAGAGAGAGAAAAATCCTGTTTTAATGGTTCTTCTTGGATTCTGAATGTTTGTCTCATTTTGAAAGGTAAAGAAAAGAAAGAGAGAAAAAAAAGTTATGAAGTCTTTTTACGTTGCATGTTGGAATTTACAAGGATTGAAGTCCTCTGCTTTTGGGCTAAAGAGCAGAAACCCAGACTTCCTGAAAGAAATTGATGATGTTGATATTGTAGTACTACAGGAAACATGGTGCAGAGGTGATGTTTCCACTGGCTGTCCACTAGGTTATAGGGAGATAATCATACCATCCACTAAATTAAAAGGAATCAAACAGGGCAGAGACTCAGGGGGAATGTTAATATGGTATAAATCTGAACTAATTAATTCAATCGAATTGATCAAAACAGGAGAATTCTTTATCTGGTTAAAAATCAACAAGGAGGCTATCTTGACAGATAAAAACGTCTTCCTCTGTGCCACATACATTCCCCCCTCAGAGTCACCCTACTTCAACGAAGAGAGCTTCTCCATTCTAGAGGGAGAGATTAGTCACTTTCAGGCCCAAGGCAACGTACTGGTCTGTGGAGACCTGAATGCTAGAACAGCAGAAGAACAAGACACTATTAACAGTCATGGGGATAAACACCTACCAGGAAGCAATAACCTTTCCCTCCCCACATACCCCCACAGAAACAACTATGACAAAGTGAAAAACAAAAACGGAGTACAGCTCCTGAGGCTCTGTCGAACACTGGGTCTGTACATAGTCAATGGCAGGCTGAGAGGAGACTCTTTTGGTAGGTACACCTACAGCTCATCCCTTGGCAGCAGCACTGTAGACTACTTCCTCACCGACCTAAACCCAGAGTCTCTCAGAGCCTTCACAGTCAGCCCACTAACACCTCTCTCAGACCACAGTAAAATCACAGTGTATCTGAGAAGAGCAGAACCCAACCATGAAGCATCACGACCCAATAAATTACATGGTACTAAACAAGCCTATAGATGGAGTGCAAACAGTACAGACATCTACCAAAAAGCAATTAGTAGCCAAAAAATACAATCTCTCCTGGACAACTTTTTAGCTTTAACATTCTCCTTCAGCAATGAAGGTGTAAATTTGGCCGTTAGAAACATAAACTTTATATTTGACAAATTAGCCTCCTTGGCTAATCTAAAGAAGCATAAGAGCAAACCAAAAATAACAGATAATGAAAAATGGTTTGATAATGATTGCAAAAATCTAAGAAAGTCATTGAGAAATATATCTAATCAAAAACACAGAGAACCAGACAACAAAAATATACGCCTTCAATATGGGGAAACACTGAAGCAATACAAACGCACCCTAAGAACAAAAAAGGAACAGCACATTAGAAATCAACTGGTTGGAATTGAGGAATCCATAGAATCAAACCACTTCTGGGAGAATTGGAATAAATTAAACAAACCTCATCATGAGGAATTGGCTATCCAAAATGGGGATATGTGGAGAAATCACTTTGCAAACCTCTACAGCAATATAACAAAGAGCCCAGAACAAAAAGATATACAAGAAAAATTACAAATCCTTGAATTAGCAGTCAAAGACTATCAGAATCCTGTAGATACCCCAATTACAGAAGAAGAATTATTGGAAAAACTATGCAATCTCCAACCCAAAAAGGCCTGTGGTGCTGATGGTATTTTAAATGAAATGATCAAATATACAGACCACAAATTCAAATTGGCTATACTCAAACTCTTCAACATTATCCTCACTGCAGGTATTTTCCCCGATATTTGGAACCAGGGATTGATCACACCAATCTATAAAAATGGAGACAAATTTGACCCAAATAATTACAGAGGAATTTGCGTTAACAGCAACTTGGGGAAAATTCTCTGCAGTATTATAAATAGCAGACTACATCATTTCCTTGACGAACACAACGTCCTGAGCAGAAGCCAGATTGGATTTCTAAAAAATTATCGTACAACAGACCACATTTACACCCTCCACACTCTAATTGATAAACAAGTTAACCAAAACAAAGGCAAAATCTACTCGTGTTTTGTAGATTTCAAGAAAGCATTTGATTCAATTTGGCACGAAGGTCTTTTTTATAAACTAATAGAAAGTGGTATTGGAGGGAAAACATATGATTTTATTAAATCAATGTACACTAAAAACAAATGTGCGGTTAAAATTGGCAACAAGCAAACAGACTTCTTCTCTCAGGGGCGGGGAGTGAAACAGGGCTGCCCAATAAGTCCAACATTATTTAACATCTACATTAATGAATTGGCAAAAACATTAGAAGAATCGGCAGCACCTGGTCTCACCCTACACAACACTGAAATAAAGTGTCTGCTGTACGCAGATGACCTGGTGCTGCTGTCTCCCACTAAAGAGGGGTTACAGCAGCACCTAGATCGTCTTCACAGGTTCTGTCAGACCTGGGCTCTGACCGTTAACCTAAAAAAAACTAATATAATGATATTCCAAAAAAGGTCGGGAAATAAGGATGACAAATATAAATTCTATTTGGACACAGTTCTATTAGAACACACCAAAAACTACACATATCTAGGACTAAATATGAGCAACACAGGTAGCTTTCACATGGCTGTGAATGAGCTGAGAGACAAAGCAAGAAGAGCATTCTATGCCATTAAAAGGAACATCAAAATTGAAATTCCAATTAGAATCTGGCTCAAAATTTTTCAATCAGTTATAGAACCAATTGCTCTATATGGCAGTGAAGTATGGGGTCCACTCTCTAATAATGAATTCACCAAATGGGACAAACATCCAACTGAAATATTGCATGCAGAGTTTTGCAAGACTGTATTGCAAGTACAAAGAAAAACTCCAAATAACGCATGTAGGGCAGAATTGGGCCAATACCCCCTCCTCATTCGAATAGAAAAAAGAGCCATCAAATTTTACAACCATCTAAAAACAAGTGACCCTAAAACATTCCATCACACAGCTCTACAATGTCAAGAGATGAAACCAGAGAAGAGTCCCCTCAGCCAGCTGGTTCTGAGGCTCAGTTCACCAACCCAAACCAACCCCATAGAGCCTCGGGACAGCCCTCAGAAAATCTGGCCCAACCAAATCATCACAAAACAAAAAGAAAAATATATCACCTATTGGAAAGACACCACAAAAAATCAAAGTAAACTTCAATGCTATTTGGCTCTAAACAGACAGTACATGGTGGCAGACTATCTGACCACTGTGACTGATAGAAAACTGAGGAAAACATTGACTAGGTACAGACTCAGTGAGCACCGTCTTGCTATAGAGACCGGTCGTCACAGACAAACCTGGCTGCCCAGAGAGGACAGGCTGTGCTCACTCTGCTCCAGGGGAGAGGTAGAGACAGAGGTGCATTTCCTACTACACTGTGACAAATACTCAGACCTAAGAGCATATTTCTTTCCCAAAATTATAACTCAATACAAAGAATTTGAAACTATAAAAGATGAAGAAAAAATCAAATATTTATTGGGTGAAAAGCCTAAATGTGCAGTTTTGGCAGCCAAATATGTGTCCTCCTGCCACAACCTGAGGGACAGCCAGTGAAAAATCCCATTTAGCTTAGTTTTGTTTTGTCTTTCATACCAGGTCATATGTCTTCTCAAGTCATGTTGACACTGGTCTACTACCATTGATTTAATGTATTGTTCTGATTAATATTGTTGTTGTAGTTGTTGTTAATGGTGATCCCATGTCCACTACTACTAGTATTATTACTGTTGGTCCCACCATTTATTTATATATAAATCTATATATATTTTGTATATATATACATATATATTTGATTTTTATTTTTCGATATGTATACTTTGACAATGTAAGTAATAATGAACTTGCCATGTCAATAAAGTCAATTGAATTGAATTGAATTGAGAGAGAGAGAGAGAGAGAGAGAGAGAGAGAGAGAGAGAGAGAGAGAGAGACGCAGAGAGAGCGAGAGAGAGAGAGACGCAGAGAGAGCGAGAGAGAGAGAGACGCAGAGAGAGAGAGAGAGAGAGAGAGAGAGAGAGAGAGAGAGAGAGAGAGAGAGAGAGAGAGAGAGAGCGAGAGAGAGAGCGAGAGAGAGAGAGAGAGAGAGAGAGAGAGAGAGAGAGAGAGAGAGAGAGAGAGCGAGAGAGCGAGAGAGAGAGCGAGAGAGAGATATATTAGGGTTCTCCCTGGGCTCTGAGTGATATCAGGAGACAGGAATGAAATGGGGTCAGGTTCTGCTGACATGGCCTTTCAGGGGCCCAGAACCGGGTGATTCCTACTACCACAGACCACAGACCACATACCCTGATGGTATGCTGTATTTTCTGTATTCTCTCACTCTCACTCTGTGTGTGTGTGTGTGTGTGTGTGTGTGTGTGTGTGTGTGTGTGTGTGTGTGTGTGTGTGTGTGTGTGTGTGTGTGTGTGTGTGTGTGTGTGTGTGTGTGTGTGTGTGTGTGTGTGTGTGTGTGTGTGTGTGTGTACACATGTAAAATGGTCACTCTTGACTCTTTCTTATGTCTTTTTTTAAGATCAAAGCTTGTCAATGAGAATTTGGTATTCCTGTGCATATCCGGAATAACATTATGTCCCACATCCAACCCTTTCACCCACATGGCTCAGTCGTTGGCTGGACTTCACGTCAATAAAGTGGCAGAAAAAACCATTGACCCTTTCTGCCACTAGCAGACATGACCGTGAGAGCTAATGAGAGCGATCCTGTAGAGGTTAAGTATATATTGCATTAAACATTTATAACATCATTATGATGCCTTATTAAACATTATCAACACATTTATGATGCCTTAAACACTACTAACATATTCATGGTGCCTTATAAAACATTAATAACATATTTATGAAGCTTTAATTACACATCGTGCTTCAGAGGGCCTGGTCTTGCAGAGCATATTGATCAGTGTTGATTATTCAGTGTATAATTTCTAGTGTTGATTCAAGAGATAAATTGACTCTGTAAGAGTAACATTAGCACTTAGTGGTGTAAAGGAACCACCAGTGTTGACGTTAATAACCAGAGTTATTGTTTTACACTGTGGAGAGTAAACCAATCCAATCAAAACCACACCCATCATTATTATATTTCCCAGAATGCACGACTGCAGGTAGATCTTTAAGGATTGTTTTTGTACATCTGTGTTTTTGCATGTACTTTGATTGATTTAATCTTATGCTACACAAAAATAAATAAGATACATGTTTATTTAACTAATCCAATCAGTTAGTTAGATGTATTTATTTTCTGGTTTAAATGGTTTAGGTAGTGCTTTTTATCAAGTTTCCTAACCCTGACAGTCATTCTGAATGCAGGTTGCAGGTGAATAAAAAATCTTACTGTTGAATATTCTAACTCTGTCTGGATTCCAATAGGAATTACAAATCATTTTGCAAGTCAGCACAATGTGACTTGCAGGCCTGATGTGGTCTGTAGACCAGGGGTTTCCTAACACCACTGTGTTAGGGTAAAACTAGGCCATCATCAGCCAGAAGAGTACTGGCCACCCCTCATAGCCTGGTTCCTCTCTAGGTTTCTTCCTAGGTTTTGGCCTTTCTAGGGAGTTTTTCCTAGCCACCGTGCTTCTACACCTGCATTGCTTGCTGTTTGGGGTTTTAGGCTGGGTTTCTGTACAGCACTTTGTGACATCAGCTGATGTAAGAAGGGCTATATAAATAAATTTGATTTGATCAACTAAGCCAATACGTAAGGCCTTATGATAGATGTAATGTATTGTCATAGAGTTTAATTTGTATTCGCCAAGGAACTCACTTTGTGAAATCCAAAGGCCTTTCAAAGGAAAGAATTCAACAACAACCATGTCTCTGTCACTAACAAATACAATAATGGGTGTTAACTCTTAAATCTACTCAAAAAGAAAAGGCACACTGGGAAATATGCAAATTGGGCTTTACAACGTACAGTGTTAAAACACCCCCCAAAAAATATTTCTCTGCAGTTTCATTATTATGAGCTACACAAACACTACAATCAAGTTCCTTTGAATACTTGTAAACAGTAAAATGGGGAACACTGCAACATAATTACATCTTTAACACTTTCCAAAGTGTTGTTTTAACCCCAGTACAGTCGGACTCATACGTCAACTATATGTCGTGTACCTTTAAAGTTAAATGTACAACATGTATTTTGCTGTGTGCTGTTCCCTGACTCTACCAGCCACTCTTCTAATAATTAAGGCTAATAAACTGTTTTTTTACTGAGTAAAAAAAGCAGTAATTGTATGCAGAAATGAGGTCACCCTTTTTATTTAACCTTTAATTAACTAGGCAAGCCAGTTAAGAACAAATTCTTATTTACAATGACGGCCTACACCGGCCAAACCCGGACAACACTGGGCCAATTGTGCACCAGCGTTGGGGTGGGGGACTCCCAATCACAGCTGGTTGTGATACAGCCTGGATTTGAACCAAGGTGTCTGTCATGACATCTCTAGCACTGAGATGCAGTGCCCTAGACCGCTGCGCCACTCGGGAACCCCTACTCTTTAATTTCAAGTAAAAAATAAATCTTAAATTCGAATTTATTATACAAAGAACAGATGACAATGCTTGAAATTATTGAAATAACTCTATAACATTTTTGATGCAGAATTTACACAACTCAAAAGACAATTGGTTTGTAGTCGTAATAAGGTGTAAATCAATATTGCCCCCTGGTGGTATGATTTGGAACTGGTAATTTACCCACATTACACTCCCGGACAATAGGTGGCAGTAAACACTTACGGTTGGTCACCAAACGCCCTCAATGAAGACCAAAGAAGACAGATGAGGAGGTTTTACCTTGCTTCTTTGTTTAGTATCTTCAAGTGCATATTTTTTGTATTTCGGAAACCTTTAGCTAGCGTACAAATAACGAGCGTCATCTAGTCTGCAACACAACTTCATGCAATTTTATGATTTTGTTTTGATTGAACACATGAGTTAATTTAGTGTACATCATTTATGTTAACTACTAACGGTAGCTAGCTAGCTAGCTAGCAAATACAGTCAGGAGCATTTATTGATGTCAATCTCTGACGGCTTGCTCAAATCATGATGGTGAGTACCAGCTATCCATAACCCACTACAGTGCTGGAAAGTAAATCATGTATTAATCAATGTACATGTTGTATGGGTTGTGAACAGTTAACCCTCAATCATGACTCAAATTCCATAGCTTTACATTGAGCCATTGGACGTCCCTTAGGTCTGTTTAGTAACGCGGGTGTATTAGTACACACGCGTTGCTTTCAATTGTATTGGTTTGCACAAAAACCGTCTGTGGGAAGCCAGAAGTGAGATACAATTCCATTTCAAGTTACTGTGCTGGTGGGCAGGACGGTTGGTCAGTATGACAGGGGGGAATTTCTTACAAAATATCTAAAGGATCGTATTATTAAACTAAGTTTCCAAACATGGGTCTGTTGTAGAACCACTTTATCGCTTCTTACCTTATGTCAGAGATACAAGTCCCCACATGTACATTTTATTTTTGTCCAAATGTGTCTCACATGCAGGACTTTTATTTTGATATGAGGTAAGCAGAGAGGAAATGGGTCTAAAACAGACCCACCTTTGGAAACTTTGTTTAATAATACGATCCTTTAGATATTTTGTATGAAATTCCCCCCTGTCATAATGACCAACCGTCCTGCCGACCAGCACAGTAACTTGAAATATAATTGTATTTAACTTTTTGTTCAAATCAGACGGTTTTTGTGCAAACCAATACAATTGGCAGTGACTCTAGTGTATGTAAAAACACCTATATGTCCCCTTTAGCCTTACGAGGCTAATGACCCGATGCTGCGCAAAATGCTTTGTCTAAAAGCAAATACGGCTCGTTTTGGAGACATTTGGAACTTAACTTTAATATAAGCGAGAAATAATTTTTCAAATACAAAAGAATACACTTCCTGTATGCAGTTTAGGTTCGTGTTATTTTGAAAACACATGCAATCCAGACGGAAATGTGGAATGGAATGGTCCAAATGCGAGCACAAGGTGAGAGGATGTGTCGAACACGAAGCCAGGTACAACTTTGCTAAACAGCGCACAGTAAGTGTGTCTTTTGTATTTGAAATTGTATTTATTACAGTTAAGTTCCAAAGATTTCCAAAACCGTATCGCTAGCGAGGATTAATAACATTTCTAAATGTTAAAACATCGTCGGGATTGTAGTTCATATGGAGCCAGCTGTCCTCCATGACATCTGCTGAGAACCCAAGACAAGGGCCAGCTGTAAGCCAACTTGAACCCCCTTGGGTTCTGGAGAGGTTGTGTACAGTATGCCTGAAGCCCTAACCCTGAAATACAAGCTGTTACAATATTTTCAGTGTTCACACTTTTCTGATCTTATGTTTATAATCAGTGATTACCAGAGAAATGTCCTCTCAAGTCCAATTTACCAGTTAATGTCTGATCTTTATTTTAGGATGGTGAGAAAAAACCCAGCCTGCTGCTCTCCTTTACTGAACCTAAATCTGAGGGTCCTGATTGTAAGAGTGGAGCACAGAGTGAACGGCAGGCTCCAGAGATGGCATCAGTGAAGCAGGAAGACTGCAGTCAAACACTGGGACTGAATGTCAACATTAAAGATGAAGTAAAGGAGGAAGAGATTGAAACATTTGTGTTTCATGGTAAAAAAACGTTTTCACATTCTCAGAATAGGACTGTAGGAGTGCTGATGTAGGATCAGTTTAGCCTTTTAGATCATACTGAATAATATTATATGGACGGGGAGACCTGATCCTAGATCAGCACATCTAATCTGTGTGACTTTAGGTCCAGGTGAACTGACTAGGCTAACGCTCCTGTTTCACTGAAAGAGGTAACCTAGATGGTGTCTCATGCTACTCACCTGATTTGCCATCAACATTTTGTCTTCTTCACTAGACGTGTAACGTTTAAACAACATCGGGATCGTTAACGTTTAGAAAAAATCCCTAATCGAAAAACTGTTTTTCGCTCACTAAATTTAGATCACCGTGCAGTTATCACACAACATATTATTTTCTGTGTTCTAGCCTAGCTACAGTAGATGATAGGCTATAAAAGCCTGTGGAAAGTTGTGTAACTTAAATAGAGAGTAAGAAGCAAACTTTAAGTTACTTTGGTGAATATGCGAGATACAGATACCTATACTTGCAGTTCTTTCTGCCTGCCCCCTCCTCTCTCTCCCTCACGCTGGCCTGCCTACCTCTTCCTTTCTCCCTCACGCTGGCCTGCCTGCCCCCTCCTCTCTCTCCCTCCTCTCCCTCCCTCATGCTGGCCTGCCTGCCCCCTCCTCTCTCTCCCTCACACTGGCCTGCCTGCCCCCTCCTCTCTCTCCCTCCTCTCTCTCCCTCACGCTGGCCTGCCTGCCCCCTCCTCTCTCTCCCTCCTCTCTCTCCCTTACGCTGGCCTGCCTGCCCCCTCCTCTCTCTCCCTCCTCTCCCTCCCTCACGCTGGCCTACCTGCCCCCTCCTCTCTCCCTCCTCTCTCTCCCTCACGCTGGCCTGCCTGCCCCCTCCTCTCTCTCCCTCCCTCACGCTGGCCTGCCTTCCCCCTCCTCTCTCTCTCCCTCACGCTGGCCTACCTGCCCCCTCCTCTCTCTGCCTCACGCTGGCCTGCCTGCCCCCTCCTCTCTCTCCCTCCTCTCTCTCCCTCACGCTGGCCTACCTGCCCCCTCCTCTCTCTCCCTCACGCTGGCCTGCCTGCCCCCTCCTCTCTCTCCCTCATGCTGGCCTGCCTGCCCCCTCCTCTCTCTCCCTCACGCTGGCCTGCCTGCCCTTTCCTCTCTCTCCCTCACGCTGGCCTGCCTGCCCCCTTCTCTCTCTCCCTTCTCTCTCTCCCTCACGCTGGCTCACCTGCTCTTTCACTTCGCTAATGTGAGTGTGTGTTCAGTCTTCGATCTGTTGCGTGTAGAATATCCTAATGTATTCATTGATGTTAGGGTCCTGTTTTACTGAAGTTGTGAGAGACAGATCTTGATTACCGATAGATAGTGAACAGTTCTGACTCTTATCTGCCTGGTGGCTGACCTGCCTTTACTGTGCCCCTATCCTCTCTCTCAGTCCCTCGCTAACTCGCTTTGGATTCTAGCTGACTCGAATCTTGCCACTCCGAAATGGGAGTTGACACTGAGAGTTGACGTGCAAGGGAATCTATTCTTTTGTAGTCGACTCTCCACCACTACGACATCGTTGTTAACAGTTGGAAAAATGTCAGAGAAAGGCAAGCGACAGCAGCGAAGTCCTGTATGGTGACGATACTTTGAGAAGTTAAAGGAGAAGGTGGTGAAATGCAAAACACCGGGCACGGAGTAGCGGTGACTGCGGTAGACTGAACTGCATTGCCCTAGTTTTCATATGCAGGACCCTTTTGCCTGATGAATACATGCCATTTTATTATTTTTGTCGTATCTTTTAAACCCTAAAAAAAAAATACTGTTTAAACCTTAAAAAAAAAAATAATAATAATAAATGTCACATCCCTATTCTTGAACTTAGGGCCGCCTGGAGAACTCAAAGAAGAGACAGAAGAACACAAAGTCTTACTACTCAAAGGTATGTTTTCTATCTTCTGACACATGGAACATTTTTAAGCCACAGTTCAGAGTCTGGCCAGAATTCAAACCAATGGGGATACCCGACATCACTCAGCAATTTAATTTGAGAATGCCTTGTTTCAGGGAGTATGACACATGCACACCCATCAGGCTAATGGCATTCACCTGTCAAAAATTACAACAAAAACACAATTGAATAATGGCCTAGCACCTTATTTTACTGCTACGTAGGACCATGATAGAGGTGGACAATTGTGCTAAGCTCGTAACCCATTGTTTTTATTCCTCAGGAATCAAGGGAACCAGTCTAGCCTTTTGGGGGCCCTAAGCGGGCAAAACATACACTACCGTTTAAAAAGTTTGGGGTCACTTAGAAATGTCCTTGTTTTTGAAAGGAAAGCAAAACATGTTGTCCATTTAAAATAACAACCAAATTGATCTGAAATACAGTGTAGACAATGTTAATGCTGTAAATGACTATTGTAGCTGGAAACGGCTGATTTTTTAAAATGGAATATCTACATAGGCGTACAGAGGCCCATTATCAGCAACCATCACTCCTGTGTTCCAATGGCACGTTGTGTTAGCTAATCCAAGTTTATCATTTTAAAAGGCTAATTTATCATTAGAAAACCCTTTTGCAATTATGTTAGCACAGCTGAAAACTGTTGTTCTGATTTAAAGAAGCAATAAAACTGGCCTTCTTTAGACTAGTTGAGTATCTGGAGCATCAGTATTTGTGGGTTCAATTAAAAGCTCAAAGTGGTCAGAAACAAATAACTTTCTTCTGAAACTCGTCGGTCTATTATTGTTCTGAGAAATGAAGGCTATTCCATGCGATAAATTGCCAAGAAACTGAAGATCTCGTACAACGCTGTGTACTACTCCCTTCACAGAACAGCGCAAACTGGCTCTAACCAGAATAGAAAGAGGAGTGGGAGGCTCCGGTGCACAACTGAGCAAGAGGACAAGTACATTAGTGTCTAGTTTGAGAAACAGGCGCCTCACAAGTCCTCAACTGGCAGCTTCATTAAATTGTACCCGCAAAACACCAGTCTCAACGTCAACAGTGAAGAGGCGACTCCGGGATGCTGGCCTTCTAGTCAGAGTTCCTCTGTCCATCTTAATCTTTTCTTTTTATTGGCCAGTCTGAGATATGGCTTTTTCTTTGCAACTCAGCCTAGCAGACCAACATCCCGGAGTCGCCTCTTCACTGTTGACGTTGCATCCCGGCCAGACCCTCCGCTAACCCGGACGACGCTGGGCCAATTGTACACTGCCCTATGGGACTCCCGATCACGGCTGGGTTGTGATACAGCCCGGGATTGAACCAGAGTCTGTACTGACGACTCTAGTACCTTAGACCACCACTCTGGAGGCCCAAAATGGAGGAGTTTTAAAGCTAATTTCCTGCAATTTTTCTATGACTGTGTTCATATGATATCTGTGCGAGAGTGACTAACAAAAGCGATGTGGTTCCCCCTGGAGGTCAGGGCCCCTGAGCACATGCCCTGCGTGCCCGGGGGTAATTTGGTGATGATTACTACAAGGTTCAGATATCTGGCTAGACTACCTTACCTAGCAGTCTAAAACATTTTAGCTGACATGGGCTAATTGAGTGACTTACATAAGTGGAAAATTGCCAACGCACTACCAAATTTTGAAATTGCACCTTGCATATTTTACTTTTATAAATCTCAACAGACTGAGTTCGTATAAAAAACGCAACCCTGGCGGCTGCAGGGCCCTACGCGCAGCTTGTAGTTTGCGTATAGGAAGAGGCGGCACTAAATGGAACCATCTGAGGAGAGCTGGACATACTCGTCTCCAGTGAAATGTTGTCTGAAATGTATCGGACATTTAACTCAAACAGAACCAACCCCTTAAAGGAGCAACAAGTTGAAATGTCTATTCAACATGTTGCTGCAGGATTATTTCTGAGGAAGTTACTGTGAAAAATTCAGACTAAATAGAAGCTAGACTATCATTCTGGAGAGGGTTTACTGCCTCATTATGCTGTAGACTTTCATAGCAAGAGATGCCTGTTATGACTGAGCAGTATTGTTTTTCTGTTGTGATTTACACAGGAGAAGGACCTGACTACGCTGAACTTAAGGTTGCAGTTGAAACGTCCAGAGAGCAACACCATGAAGAAAGCAAAGCTAAGGGGTCACACCACTGCCCACACTGTGAGAAGAGTTTCCCATTCCCATCATATCTTGAAAGACACCTGCGGAAACATACTGGAGAGAAGCCTTACTCCTGCTCTGTCTGTGGGAAGTGCTTCAGAACGTCAACTCATTTAACCACTCACCAGGGAGTTCACACAGGGGAGAGACCTTACTCCTGCTCTGACTGTGGGAAATGTTTCTCTCTTATAAGTAACTTTAAACAACATCAGCGAACACATTCTGGAGAGAAGCCTTACTCCTGCTCTGATTGTGGGGAGAGTTTCTCTCAACATGGTAACATGCGTCGTCACCAGAAAAGACATTCGGGAGAGAAGCCTTACTCCTGCTCTGATTGTGGGAAGAGTTTTATTACAACAGCTGAATTAATCAGTCACCAGAGAGTGCACACAGGAGAGAAACCTTTCCACTGTTCTGTCTGTGGGCAGAATTACTTTAGCCTGAGTAACTTAATACGCCACCAGAGAATACATACCTAGGACAGAAGCCATATTCATGCTTGACTGTATGAAGTGCTTCAAAACATAATCTGAACTAGAGGTCTTTACGAATCCACCTGTACCCGAATACCCGACAACCGATCCGGGACATGAGCGGATCTGGATCCAGAATTCTAAATAATGTTACAGGTCTGGGTCGGATCTGATTTGATTGTCATGGGTCTCGGGTATGTGTAATTTAACTGACTTGTCCGGAAGGGCCCGTACAGATCCGAACTCAACTGCTGCAGTAGAGAGAGAGACATGTTATGATTTATGTTGCTGCTCCTTTTCACGAGAGTGGAGCGTGCAGCTTTTTGTTGGCCAATCATAAGTCATCAAAGCGGCAATAGGATGCAGTCATACAGCCTCCATGTGTGGCAAAAGGCAGAAGATATCTAATGAATGGAAGATAAACTTTTATTTACATTATTTTAATTCTAACTATAGGCAACAACGACCAGGAGCCAACAGGTAGGCTGCTACTTCATTCAGAATATGAAGGTGTTATTTGTAACTGTAGGATGAGAAAACGCATGTACTTCAGCCTCATGTGGGGCGGCAGGTATCCTAGTGGTTAGAGCGTTGGGCCAGTAACCCGAAAGGTTGCTAGATCGAATCCCCGAGCTACAAATCTGTCGTTCTGCCCCTGAACAAGGCAGTGTTCCTAGGCTGTCGTTGTAAATAAGAATTTGTTCTTAACTGACTTACCTAGTTAAATAAAGGTTAAATTTAAATTAAAAAATGCCTAGCTAGCTAACGTTAGCTAGCTTAACTAGCTTCTCCCACGTTTGATGGAGTCAAGACGGGTACTACGTAATCATATTTGATGATAAATAACCAGCAGCTATTAGTCTAATATAGTGCAAGTCGGCATGTTGGTTGGTTGCTGTCTCTTGTCTCATGCTCCCCATGACCCTCGCTGACAGTACTTCCGCCTGCTAGAGCGGCACCTCTCTCTCCCTCCTCCCCATGACCCTCGCTGACAGTACTTCCGCCTGCTAGAGCGGCACCTCTCTCCCTCCTCTCACGCTTTATCAGCTCCGGTTAATAAAGTAGCTTAAAACATTTATTTTCTGCTGCTTCCATCGTTCTGATCAGATCAGACGGGTCTGGATCCGACCAGGTCTATACGGTATGGGCCTAGTTGTCCTCGTGTCTGTTCGGAACGGGTTTCTATATTTGAAAATTAGATTTATGCATGTCGGATCTGGGTGGGAAAGCCTCAGGTCCTTTTAGGAATGGGTACAACTTTTTGGACCCTTGAAGACCTCTAATCTGAACTAACTCTACGTCAGAAAGTGCACACAGGGGAGAAATCTTCCTGCTGCTCTGATTGCGATTCACTCTAATGGGTTAATAATGATAGTGTGTACACCGGTACACAACACAAGCAGAATTCATAGTCAGAAAAAGGTACAAGTTCTGCTTCCAGGTGATTGGGAGGTGCAATGGCGGCTTTACACAACATGCTGCAATTTATTTAATCTAAATGTAGCAACTATTTATTATTGTGTTTTCAACTGCAAACTGTCCACTGAGACTCTAATCGACCACGGTGAACCCACATTCAACGCTACGCTCTGTGCAACAGCGGAATACTAACTCCGACATCAGAGAATCGACCGGTGACTTGAGCGAGATAAAATGAAAACATTTATGAACACGCTACAAACCGATTTCCGAAAAGAAGTGGAGGAAATGAAAGCGGAATACTCAGAGGGAGTAAAACAACTCAGACTGGACACCAGCTAGTCAAAACAAATCATGCCTCGCATAAGCAACAATTGGGCCAAATCTCCTCTCAAACAACGAAGGTATAGTCAGACCTAGCGCAAAACACCAAGATAGTGACTGAATGCAAAGACGAAATGGAGAAGCTGACACTCAAGTTATCCGTTTAAGAGGTCAGGGCTAGGAGGCCAAACAGCAGCCTCGTGAACCTGAAAATTGTGATTTCCCCCCCAAAAAACAGGCTTCCATGTATGGAGAAAGGCTCATTGAGCAATCCATCCACTCTGATCTTGGAAGCACTGAATGGCTATACTGAGGCCAGATGCCCAGCTACCATCGTCTATGAGGGCAAGGACATCACTTTCTATGTGGATTACAGTCTCCATACCATGCAGAGGAAAGCTTACACTGAGGTCCGGAAGAAGCTTGTCGTAAAAAGTACACAGAACTTTCTAGTCCATGTGATAATGTGGGACAGGAAGCTCCTCTCTCACACTGTTGAAGACATGGAGAGGTACCTACACAGTCCCAACATTGACCCTGTCTGCCGAGGATGGCGTCCCTCCAAGCTGTTGTGGAGCGCTACACACCGAGGACGAGGAGCCCAACCAGCATGCATCAGGGTCAGGAGGGATGGCCTAACAGGGAGGACCAGCATGTATCAGGGTCAGGAGGGATGGCCTAACAGGGAGGACCAGCATGCATCAGGGTCAGGAGGGATGGCCTAACAGGGAGGACCAGCATGTATCAGGGTCAGGAGGGATGGCCTAACAGGGAGGACCAGCATGTATGAGGGTCAGGAGGGATGGCCTAACAGGGAGGACCAGCATGCATCAGGGTCAGGAGGGATGGCCTAACAGGGAGGACCAGCATGTATCAGGGTCAGGAGGGATGGCCTAACAGGGAGGACCAGCATGCATCAGGGTCAGGAGGGATGGCCTAACAGGGAGGACCAGCATGTATCAGGGTCAGGAGGGATGGCCTAACAGGGAGGACCAGCATGCATCAGGGTCAGGAGGGATGGCCTAACAGGGAGGACCAGCATGTATCAGGGTCAGGAGGGATGGCCTAACAGGGAGGACCAGCATGTATCAGGGTCAGGAGGGATGGCCTAACAGGGAGGACCAGCATGCATCAGGGTCAGGAGGGATGGCCTAACAGGGAGGACCAGCATGTATCAGGGTCAGGAGGGATGGCCAAACAGGGAGGACCAGCATGCATCAGGGTCAGGAGGGATGGCCTAACAGGGAGGACCAGCATGTATCAGGGTCAGGAGGGATGGCCTAACAGGGAGGACCAGCATGTATCAGGGTCAGGAGGGATGGCCTAACAGGGAGGACCAGCATGTATCAGGGTCAGGAGGGATGGCCTAACAGGGAGGACCAGCATGTATCAGGGTCAGGAGGGATGGCCTAACAGGGAGGACCAGCATGTATCAGGGTCAGGAGGGATGGCCTAACAGGGAGGACCAGCATGCATCAGGGTCAGGAGGGATGGCCTAACAGGGAGGACCAGCATGTATCAGGGTCAGGAGGGATGGCCTAACAGGGAGGACCAGCATGCATCAGGGTCAGGAGGGATGGCCTAACAGGGAGGACCAGCATGTATCAGGGTCAGGAGGGATGGCCTAACAGGGAGGACCAGCATGTATCAGGGTCAGGAGGGATGGCCTAACAGGGAGGACCAGCATGTATCAGGGTCAGGAGGGATGGCCTAACAGGGAGGACCAGCATGTATCAGGGTCAGGAGGGATGGCCTAACAGGGAGGACCAGCATGTATCAGGGTCAGGAGGGATGGCCTAACAGGGAGGACCAGCATGCATCAGGGTCAGGAGGGATGGCCTAACAGGGAGGACCAGCATGTATCAGGGTCAGGAGGGATGGCCTAACAGGGAGGACCAGCATGCATCAGGGTCAGGAGGGATGGCCTAACAGGGAGGACCAGCATGTATCAGGGTCAGGAGGGATGGCCTAACAGGGAGGACCAGCATGTATCAGGGTCAGGAGGGATGGCCTAACAGGGAGGACCAGCATGTATCAGGGTCAGGAGGGATGGCCTAACAGGGAGGACCAGCATGTATCAGGGTCAGGAGGGATGGCCTAACAGGGAGGACCAGCATGTATCAGGGTCAGGAGGGATGGCCTAACAGGGAGGACCAGCATGTATCAGGGTCAGGAGGGATGGCCTAACAGGGAGGACCAGCATGTATCAGGGTCAGGAGGGATTTCCTAACAGGGAGGACCAGCATGTATCAGGGTCAGGAGGGATGGCCTAACAGGGAGGACCAGCATGTATCAGGGACATGAGGAATGGCCCAGCCTGACAGGGAGTGGAGAGAGCAGCAGTAAACCACACGGGAAAGGTCTTTAATTTCTCCTGAGACTGATAGTTCCTATTCTGTTGCTCTTGACGAGCCATTTACTGATCCTGTATATACACTACGTGGCCAAAAGTATGTGGACACCTGCTCGTCGAACATCTCATTCCAAAATCATGGGCGTTAATATGGAGTTGGTCCCCCCCTTTGCTGCTATAACAGCCTCCACTCTTCTGGAAAGGCATTCTATTAGATGTTGGAACATTTCTGTGGGGACTTGCTTCCATTCAGCCACAAGAGCATTAGTGAGGTCAGGCACTGATGTTGGGCGATTAGGCCTGGCTCGCAGTCGGCGTTCCAATTCATCTCAAAGGTGTTCGATAGGGTTGAGGTCAGGGTTCTGTGCAGGCCAGTCAAGTTCTTCCACACTGTTCTCAACAAACCATTTCTGTATGGACTTCGCTTTGTCATTCTGAAACAGGAAAAGGGCCTTCCCCAAACTGTTGCCACAACGCTGGAAGCACAGAATCGTCTACAATATCGATGTACGCTGTAGAGTTAAGATTTCCCTTCACCCGAACTAAGGGGCCTGAACCATAAAAAACAACCCCAGACCATTCCTCCTCCACCAAACTTTACAGTTGGCACTGCATTGGGGCAGGTAACGTTCTCCTGCCATCCGCCAAATCCAGATTTGTCCGTCGGACTGCCAGATGGTGAAGTGTTATTCATCACACCAGAGAACATTTCTACTGCCCCAGAGTCCAATGGTGGTGAGCTTTACACCACTCCAGCCAACACTTGGCATTGTGCATGGTGATCTTAGGCTTGTGTGCGTCTCATGAAGCGCACGACAAACAGTTATTGTGCTGACGTTGCTTCCCGAGGCAGTTTGGAACTCTGTAATGAGTGTTGCAACCCGAGGACAGGCGATTTTTACACGCTATGTGCTTCAGCAGTCCCGTTCTGTGAGCTTGTGTGGCCTACCACTTCGCTGCTGAGCCGTTGTTGCTCCAACATGTTTCCACTTCACAATAACAGCACTTACAGTTGACCGGGGCAGCTCTAGCAGGGCAGAAATTTGACAAACTGACTTGTTGGAAAGGTGGCATCCTATGACAGTGCCATGTTGAAAGTCACTGATCTTTTCAGTAAGGCCATTATACTGCCAATGTTTGTCTATGGAGGTTGCATGGCTGTGTGCTAGATTTTATACACCTGTAAGTAATGGGTGTGGCTGAAATAGCTGAATCCACTCATTTGAATGGCGTCCAAATACTTTTGACTTTTTTTGTGTCTGTTTTTTGTTATAGTATTTTGATTTTGAGTACTGCACTATTGGGAAGGGCTTGCAAGTTCATGTTAATCATTTCACTGTATTTGTGCATGTGACAAATAAAACTTGAAAAATCAACATTTTGTCATGGCTATCTCGGTCTCTGGACTCCATTGAAAACCTGTGGTTTGAAGGCAGAGTCTATAAGCTCAGATGAAGGATATCAAGGATCTGTAAAGATTCTGTATGGAGGAACGGTCTTAAGATTCCTACTAATGTTGTTCTCCAATCTCCTAAAATATTTTAGAAGAAGGCTCAGCGTCGTTGTCGTCGGAAAGGTGAGGAGGGTGCTGGAGTATTGAAAACAGGGGATTCGATAATGTTGACTCTTATCTGTTTTAGATGTATTTGTTGTATTACTTGTTAAACAGCATACAATATACCTCTGTATTTGTATGATCTATTTTAAAGTATTTTTTTTGCTCATCTTCATCAGGGGATCCAATCAATTTGGACCCCACGGTACATACAGTACAATGGGAGAGGGGTGTGGCATACACAGGAGGTTGAACTCAGACCACTAGAACTGGGATTCTCATATCTAGAGACTTTGGAACTTCTGTGAGTGTAATGTTTACTGTTCATTTTAGTTTATTTCACTGTTGTATATTATCTACCTCACTTGGTGTGGCAATGTTAATATATGTTTCCCATGCCAATAAAGCCCCTTGAATTGAATTGAATTGAATTCCACGCCAAAGAACTTCTAGCCAGCAATTTTCAAGTGCAGTGGATTTGAGTTTCATTCCATCTTTGTTTGAACCTCGCAGGAGTTTATGTTATGGTGAGTCGTGAAACAACAGCTGTATTCTCATATTAGGTGTCTGTTTATTTGTTAAACAGAAGCACATTCATTTACATTTAATTTAAAAAACTAATTTTCACCTCTCACAAATATTGTAAAATACTTCTAACCTACACTTTCATGTCTAGAAAAAAATATTCCTTGAATTCGAATTTATTATACACAGAAAATAAGGGAGAAGCTTTGATGACAATGCTTGTAATAACTCTTATGACATGTTTTTTTTATGCAGGAAATGGGACTGTTGTAATCAGGTTTAAAGCAATATTTCCCTCTGGTGAAATGATTTAGATCTGGTAATTTACCCACATTACGTGGCGCGTTCAAGTGCTAGTCAGAATTAGAAAAATCTGAAATGTACGACTTGCTAACTAACTGGCTGTAGTTGTACACGTGCCGCGTTCAACGAATATAGCAAGTCGAACATTTCCGAGTTTCGACTGGTATGTGAACACGGCAACACTCCCCAGCACTGGATGACACTACAGGACAAACACTGACAGATGCGTGCGATTTTTGGTTACAGGACGTCGCCTATCAGTCAGGGCCAGGAAGAACATTCAGGTAGATTGTTGTTCACGTAGCTACCAACAAATGTGTTGTGCAGCGGGGTGCCAGAACTGGAAAACCACTAGACAGGATCTTCATTTTTACCGCATACCTTCAACTAGCACTCGGACAGTAGTGGAGAAGGTGGAAGGTTTTAAGTTCCTCGGTGTACACATCACGGACAAACTGAATTGGTCCACCCACACAGACAGCGTTGTGAAGAAGGCGCAACAGCGCCTCTTCAACCTCAGGAGGCTGAAGAAATTCGGCTTGTCACCAAAAGCACTCACAAACTTTTACAGATGCACAATCGAGAGCATCCTGTCGGGCTGTATCACCGCCTGGTACGGCAACTGCTCCGCCCACAACCGTAAGGCTCTCCAGAGGGTAGTGAGGTCTGCACAACGCATCACCGGGGGCAAACTACCTGCCCTCCAGGACACCTACACCACCCGATGTCACAGGAAGGCCATAAAGATCATCAAGGACAACAACCACCCAAGCCACTGCCTGTTCACCCCGCTATCATCCAGAAGGCGAGGTCAGTACAGGTGCATCAAAGCAGGGACCGAGAGACTGAAAAACAGCTTCTATCTCAAGGCCATCAGACTGTTAAACAGCCACCACTAACATTTAGTGGCCGCTGCCAACATACTGACTCAACTCCAGCCACTTTAATAATGGGAATTGATGGAAATTATGTAAAAATGTACCACTAGCCACTTTAAACAATGCCACTTAATATAATGTTTACATACCCTACATTACTCATCTCATATGTATATGTATATACTGTACTCTATATCATCTACTGCATCTTGCCATCTTTATGTAATACATGTATCACTAGCCACTTTAAACTATGCCACTTTATGTTTACATACCCTACATTACTCATCTCATATGTATATACTGTACTCTATACCATCTACTGCATCTTGCCTATGCCGTTCTGTACCATCACTCATTCATATATCTTTATGTACATATTCTTTATCCCTTTACACTTGTGTGTGTATAAGGTAGTAGTTGTGGAATTGTTAGGTTAGATTACTTGTTGGTTATTACTGCATTGTCGGAACTAGAAGCACAAGCATTTCGCTACACTCGCATTAACATCTGCTAACCATGTGTATGTGACAAATAACATTTGATTTGATTTGGTTTTAAAGCCAACCGCCGACATATGAGGCTGCAAACACTTAAAATAAGTGACTGGACTGGGGACCTCATTCAGAATGCCCGTTTTTGCAGTGCTCATTTCATATCAGGTAGCTGAATGAAATTGTTAGCCATTTAGTTAGACTTCAATGTAGTCAATATACACTGCTCAAAAAAATAAAGGGAACACTTAAACAACACAATGTAACTCCAAGTCAATCACACTTCTGTGAAATCAAACTGTCCACTTAGGAAGCAACACTGATTGACAATAAATTTCACATGCTGTTGTGCAAATGGAATAGACAACAGGTGGAAATTATAGGCAATTAGCAAGACACCCCCAATAAAGGAGTGGTTCTGCAGGTGGTGACCACAGACCACTTCTCAGTTCCTATGCTTCCTGGCTGATGTTTTGGTCACTTTTGAATGCTGGCGGTGCTTACACTCTAGTGGTAGCATGAGACGGAGTCTACAACCCACACAAGTGGCTCAGGTAGTGCAGCTCATCCAGCATGGCACATCAATGCGAGCTGTGGCAAGAAGGTTTGCTGTGTCTGTCAGCGTAGTGTCCAGAGCATGGATGCGCTACCAGGAGACAGGCCAGTACATCAGGAGACGTGGAGGAGGCCGTAGGAGGGCAACAACCCAGCAGCAGGACCGCTACCTCCGCCTTTGTGCAAGGAGGAGCAGGAGGAGCACTGCCAGAGCCCTGCAAAATGACCTCCAGCAGGCCACAAATGTGCATGTGTCTGCTCAAACGGTCAGAAACAGACTCCATGAGGGTGGTATGAGGGCCCGACGTCCACAGGTGGGGGTTGTGCTTACAGCCCAACACCGTGCAGGACGTTTGGCATTTGCCAGAGAACACCAAGATTGGCAAATTCGCCACTGGCGCCCTGTGCTCTTCACAGATGAAAGCAGGTTCACACTGAGCACGTGACAGACGTGACAGAGTCTGGAGACGCCGTGGAGAACGTTCTGCTGCCTGCAACATCCTCCAGCATGACCGGTTTGGCGGTGGGTCAGTCATGGTGTGGGGTGGCATTTCTTTGGGGGGCCGCACAGCCCTCCATGTGCTCGCCAGAGGTAGCCTGACTGCCATTAGCTACCGAGATGAGATCCTCAGACCCCTTGTGAGACCATATGCTGGTGCGGTTGGCCCTGGGTTCCTCCTAATGCAAGACAATGCAAGACCTCATGTGGCTGGAGTGTGTCAGCAGTTCCTGCAAGAGGAAGGCATTGATGCTATGGACTGGCCCGCCCGTTCCCCAGACCTGAATCCAATTGTGCACATCTGGGACATCATGTCTCGCTCCATCCACCAACGCCACGTTGCACCACAGACTGTCCAGGAGTTGGCGGATGCTTTAGTCCAGGTCTGGGAGGAGATCCCTCAGGAGACCATCCGCCACCTCATCAGGAGCATGCCCAGGCATTGTAGGGAGGTCATACAGGCACGTGGAGGCCACACACACTACTGAGCCTCATTTTGACTTGTTTTAAGGACATTACATCAAAGTTGGATCAGCCTGTAGTGTGGTTTTCCACTTTAATTTTGAGTGTGACTCCAAATCCAGACCTCCATGGGTTGATAAATTTGATTTCCATTGATCATTTTTGTGTGATTTTGTTGTCAGCACATTCAACTATGTAAAGAAAAAAGTATTTAATAAGAATATTTCATTCATTCAGATCTAGGATGTGTTATTTTAGTGTTCCCTTTATTTTTTTGAGCAGTGTATTTTATGTACACATGAGTTTAGACGTTATTATATTTATTTTATTATTGAAATTCCTAGTAGTTAGCTAACATTAGGTTCATTTAGCCACGTTATTGTTGTCTTGGCTAGACTAACTATCTTTGAACAGCCACAACAACAATTCGATTTATAATGAGAAACTGAACGCGTCGATTGACAGAAAAGCCTCATATTTTTCCGACAGCTAGCTATATACTCTAGCTTTCTTATAAACTAGCTAGCTAATTAAGTTAGCTTTCTTGCTAACAGTTACATTGACTTGACTTTTCCTAACTCGGCTTTCTTACACAAGGTATTATCAACCACTGAAATAAGCCCTTTATTTGTAGGAGAGGCATCTATGGACATCGACAGTCCCGACTTTGAAAGGTAATAAAAACATTTGGTCACTTTACTTGATTTAGTAACTAGGTATACTTTCAGTGGGATTATTGCTGCGTTCAAAACAACTGGAAAATCGCAAATATCCGAATTCAGTGAGAAAAAAACGTTTTTTACAGTCATTAAACTCGGAATTCCAAGTCGGTAACTGTGCCTTTTTTACTGAGGAGTGGATTCCGTCTGGCCACTCTACCATAAAGGCCTGATTGGAGTGCTGCAGAGATGGTTGTCCTTCTGGAAGGTTCTCCCATCTCCACAGAGGAATGTTTTGGTACCCTTCCCCAGATTTGTTCCTCGACACAATCCTGTCTCGGAGCTCTACGGACAATTCCTTCGACCACATGGCTTGGTTTTTTTCTCCGACATGCACTGTCAACTGTGGGACCTTATATAGACAGGTGTGTGCTTTTCCAAATCATGTCCAATCAATTGAATTTACCACAGGTGGACTTCAAGTTGTAGAAACATTGCAAGGATGATCAATGGAAACAGGATGCATCTGAGCTCAATTTCCAGTCTCATAGAAAAGGGTCTGAATATTTATATGAATATGTTATTACTGCTTTTTTAAGAATGTATAAATTAGCAAAAATAAAATGCTTCATCATTATGGGGTATTGTGTGTTGATGGAGAAATGTATTTAATCCATTTTACTACTGCGGTAAGAGCTTTGCCTTATCCCATCATCTAACACGTCATAAGAGAGTGCACACAGGGGAGAAACCTTACTGCTGCTCTGACTGTGGTTAGTGCTTCTCCAAATCAAGTCATCTAACACGTCATAAGAGAGTGCACACAGGGGAGAAACCTTACTGCTGCTCTGAATGTGGTAAGTGCTTCTCTAAGGCCCAGACTCAATCAAATCCGCGCCAGCCGACACGTTCATAGCTGTTGTTTTGGTGTTCCAGGTGGAACTGCGTTAGAGCTGTCAAATCCACAAGCAGCTCCTTGGTTAGGCTATCGTGGACACTGCCATTGGATGCAATGAAACCACACCCGTCCTTGGTAGCCCGGTTGGTAGAGCATGGTGCTTGTAATGCCATGGTAGTAGGTTCAATTCCCGGGACCACCCATACAGTCATGTGTGCATAAACTTTACGTCAGTCGCTTTGGATAAAAACATCTGCTAAAAGGCATATACAGTCAGGTCCAGAAATATTTGGACAGTGACACAATTTGCATAATTTTGGCTCTGTACGCCGTCACAATGGATTTGAAAGGAAACAATCAAGGTGTACTTTAAGTGTAGACTTTAATCTTTAATTTAAGGGTTTTGTCAAAATGATTGTATGAACCGTGTAGGAATTACAACCATTTTTATACATTGCCCCCCCCCCCCCCCCCCCCCCCCCAATTTTAAGGGCTCAAAAGTAATTAGACAAACTAACAATCATAAATTTAAATTGTAAGTTTTAATACTTGGTTGTAAATCCTTTTCACTCAATGACTGCCTGAAGTCTGGAACCCAAAGACATCACCAGATGCTGGATTTCTTCCCTAGTGATGCTCTGCCTGGCCTTTACTGCAGCTGTCTTCAGTCCCTGTTTGTTCTTGGGGCATTTTGTCTTCAGCATGTGAAATGCATGCTCAATTGGATTCAGTTCAGGTGATTGACTTGGCCATTGCAGAACATTCCACTTCTTTGCCTTAAAGTTTTGGGTTGCTTTCGCAGTACGCTTTGGGTCATTGTCCAGCTGCACTATGAAGCGCCGTCCAATGAGTTTTGAAGCATTTGGCTGAATCTGAGCAGGTAATATAGCCCTAAACACTTCAGAATTCATCCTGCTACTTTTGTCAGCAGTCACATCATCAATAAATACAAGGGAACCAGTTCCATTGGTAGCTATACATGACCATGCCATAACACTACCTCCAACATGTTTCACAGATGAGGTGGTATGCTTCATATCATGAACAGTTCCTTCCATACTCTTCAGATCATTCTGGTAGAAGTTGATATTTGTCTCATCTGTCCATAGGATGTTGTTCAAGAACTGTACAGTCTTCTGGTCTTCCTGTTTTTGAGGCTTCCCAATGGTTTACATCTTGTGGTAAACCCTCTGTATTTACTCTGGTGAAGTCTTCTCTTGATTGTTGTCTTTGACACAGATACGCCGACCTCCTGGAGGGTGTTTTGATCTGGTCAACTGTTGTTAAGGGGTTTTTCTTCACCGGGGAAATAATTATTCAGTCATCCACCACAGTTGTTTTCCGTGGTCTTTCTGGGCCTTTTGGTGTTCCTGAGCTCACCAGTGTGTTCTTTCTTTTTAAGAACGTACCAAATAGTTGATTTTGGCCACACCTAATGTTTTTGCTATCTCTCTGTTGGGTTTGTTTTGATTCTTTCAGCCTAATGATGGCTTGTTTCACTGGCAGTGACGGCTCTTTGGACTTCATATTGAGGGCTAACAGCAACAGATTCCAAAATGCAAATGCAACACTTGAAATCAACTCTGGACCTTTTTATCTTTGCTTACCGCCCCAATATGTAAACAGACAATGCAATCGCAACCACACTGCACACTGCCCTAACCCATCTGGACAAGAGGAATACTTATGCGAGAATGCTGTTCATCGATTACAGCTCAGCATTTAACACCATAGTACCCTCCAAACTCGTCATCAAGCTCGAGACCCTGGGTCTCGACCCCGCCCTGTGCAACTGGGTACTGGACTTCCTGACGGGCCGCCCCCAGGTGGTGAGGGTAGGTAACAATTTCTCCACCCCGCTGATCCTCAACACTGGGGCCCCACAAGGGTGCGTTCTGAGCCCTCTCCTGTACTCCCTGTTCACCCACGACTGCGTGGCCATGCACGCCTCCAACTCAATCATCAAGTTTGCGGACGACACTACAGTGGTAGGCTTGATTACCAACAACGACGAGACGGCCTACAGGGAGGAGGTGAGGGCCCTCGGAGTGTGGTGTCAGGAAAATAACCTCACACTCAACGTCAACAAAACAAAGGAGATGATTGTGGACTTCAGGAAACAGCAGTAGGGCCTGTCATCATTCACTTTGAACTGGACTGTGTGTTTACAGGCAGTTGGGCCTGCCATCATTCGCTTTGAACCGGCTGTGTCCCACCCTTAATCTACCGGCTGTGTCCCACCCTTAATCTACCGGCTGTGTCCCACCCTTAATCTACCGGCTGTGTCCCACCCTTCATCTTGTAAAAATAGCCTCTTCTCCTCTGTCCCTTCCTGCCGTCCTCCTCACCCCGACTTTCCTCTGTACTTGAAACATATGCCTGCCCTTAGTATCTCTATTCCACTGCTCCTGTCATCTCTACACCATCACTGTCCATATCAGGCTTTTAGCCTGCTGTCTCTGCATCATCACTGTCCATATCAGGCTTTTAGCCTGCTGTCTCTGTACCATCACTGTCCATATCAGGCTTTTGGCCTGCCGTCTCTGCATCATCACTGTCCATATCAGGCTTTTAGCCTGCTGCCTCTGCATCATCACTGTCCATATCAGGCTTTTAGCCTGCTGCCTCTGCATCATCACTGTCCATATCAGGCTTTTAGCCTGCTGTCTCTACATCATCACTGTCCATATCAGGCTTTTAGCCTGCTGCCTCTGTACCATCACTGTCCATATCAGGCTTTTAGCCTGCTGCCTCTGTACCATCACTGTCCATATCAGGCTTTTAGCCTGCTGCCTCTGCATCATCACTGTCCATATCAGGCTTTTAGCCTGCTGTCTCTGTACCATCACTGTCCATATCAGGCTTTTAGCCTGCTGTCTCTGCATCATCACTGTCCATATCAGGCTTTTAGCCTGCTGCCTCTGCATCATCACTGTCCATATCAGGCTTTTAGCCTGCCGTCTCTGCATCATCACTGTCCATATCAGGCTTTTAGCCTGCCGTCTCTGCATCATCACTGTCCATATCAGGCTTTTAGCCTGCTGTCTCTGCATCATCACTGTCCATATCAGGCTTTTAGCCTGCTGCCTCTGCATCATCACTGTCCATATCAGGCTTTTAGCCTGCTGCCTCTGCATCATCACTGTCCATATCAGGCTTTTAGCCTGATGTCTCTGCATCATCACTGTCCATATCAGGCTTTTAGCCTGCTGTCTCTGCATCATCACTGCAAACCAAACTGGCCATTGTTGTATTTGATTTATAATGTCCACTTATGTACATAGGATGCTGTACATACATAGCATTTTAACATACTAAAACAAAAGAGATACATAATATTTGTCCAGCCTTTGCTGCTATGCTTGCAGATGTGCATAATATGCTGCGACCCTAATCAAAGAGTATTTAACTCCAAATAACAAAAACGTTGTATGCTGTTTTGAACATTTAAACTTAAAACAAGTTTTAAGATGTTTTTCCACTGCATGGATCGCTGGTGCGGTTTTATACAGCATTGCTGTGTCGGTGCAATCAAAATGTATTATAGTTGTGTAGCCAGCCTAAGCTACTGCTCAAATGTTGCTGTAACTGACCTACATGTTTCTTCTTTGCCTGGTATTTTGTTGCAGGTTTCGTTTTATTTGGTTATTCATTGTCAAGCTTTAAAGACCGAAGCCAGACTGCAACATTTTAGTAGCCTAGCTAGGACTACGGCATGTGTCTGTACACATTCCCTAAGCTGCACGGTGTAAACGGGGCACACGAAGCAGTATAATTGAAGTTGAATTCACGGAGGTAGATGACTTAGCTGTTGACTCATTTATATTCACTTGTGTGTCCTATTTGGCCCGCGGGCCTTTTGTTTGACACGTGCGCTAGACTATTAGCCACGTTTAGACTAACTTGTGAGCATGGCCCTTGCTAGTTTGATTGTATAGACATTCCTAGCCTTAGTTACACCGGTCTTTGTTCAAAATATTGAGTCATTGAAACAGTGTATCTCGACTGGGTGGAGGCAGCAAACAATGTACCCGCTGTGACATACAACCTGATGGCATTATATTTGGGACCCTTCAAGAAATGTACTGGTGAACTATATGAATCACGCATTGAACTGCATCCATCTATTCTGACAACAACGTCTTAGTGTCATGGAACGCTGAGACAAATAGAACCTATTTTAAAACCTCTTAGAAAGTTGGTGTTTAATCAAACTGGGAATTGTATATGCATTTTTACATATTATGATTGTCTGTTTTCATATCTGCAAAGTCATTAAAACACTGTCAGTTCCACTTTAATGTTATATTATATTTACATTATAGTAATGGTATAAACTGAGAAAAAATAAAAGTGCAACATGCAACGATTTTACTGAGTTACAGTTCATATTAGGAAATCAGTCAATTTAAATAAATTCATTAGGCCCTGATCTATGGATTTCACATGAATAGGCAGGGGTGCAGCCATGGGTGGGCCTTGTAGGGCATAGGCCCAGCCAATCAGAATGAGTTTTTCCCAACAAAGGGGCTTTATTACAGACAGAAATACTCCTCAGCTTCCCCTCTCAGACAATCCCACAGGTGAAGAAGCCAGATGTGGAGTTTTTTTTGTTAAGATTTGCCTAGCTCAGTGGAGAACCTAGGAACCTTGAGTTAACCAATCCTGTGAACGGGTTAGGCAACTCGGGTATCAATACTTCAACAGCAAAGTTAGATAAGTCGGAAGTTTATGAAGTAGGGCCTTGTAAACAAAAAGGCGAGTAAACAGGTCAACATTCACAAGGCCGCGGGGCCAAATGAATTACCAGGACGTGTACTCAGAGCATGCACGGACCAACTGGCAAGTGTCTTCACTGACATTTTCAACCTCTCCCTGACCGAGTCTGTAATACCTACATGTTTCAAGCAGACCACCATAGTCCCTGTGCCCAAGAAAGTGAAGGTAACCTGCCTAAATGCGTACCGCCCCATAGCACTCATGTCAGTAGCCATGAAGTGTTTTGAAAGGCTGGTCATGGCTCACAACCACCATCCTCCCGGAAACCCTAGACCCAGTCCAATTCGCATACCGCCCCAACAGATCCACAGGTGACGCAATCTCAACACATACGCTGATCCTCAACACGGGGGCCCCTCAGGGGTGCGTGCTTAGTCCCTTCTTGTACTCCCTGTTCAGCCCACGACTGCATAGCCAAGCACGACTCTAATACCATCATTAAGTTTGCTGACGACACAACGGTGGGAGGCCTAATCACTGACAATGATGAGACAGCCTATAGGGAGGAGGTCAGAGACCTGGGCAGTGTGGTGCCAGGACAACCTCTCCCTCAACGTGAACAAGTCAAAAGAGATGATCGTGGACAACAGGACAAGGCGAGCCTAACAGGCCCCTATTAACATCAACGGGGCTGTAGTGGAGCGGGTCCACATCACCAACAAACTATCATGGTCCAAACACACCAAGACAGTTGTGAAGAGAGCGCCCCTGAGGAGACTGAAAAGATTTGTCATGGGTCCCCATATCCTCAAAGTTCTACAGCTGCACCATCAAGCGCATCCTGATCGGTTGCATCACCACCTGGTATGGAAACTGCTTGGCATCTGACCGTAAGGCGCTACAGAGGGTAGTGCGTACGGCCCAGTACATCACTGGGGCTAAGCTTCCTGCCATCCAGGACTTATATACTAGGCGGTGTCAGAGGAAGACCCTAAAAATGTTCAGACTCCAGTCACCATAGTCAGACTGTTCTCTCTACTACCGCATGGCAAGTGGTAGCGGAGCGCCAAGTCTAGTTCCAAAAGGCTACTTAACAGCTTCTACCACCAAGCCATAAGACTGCTGAACAATTAATCCAATGGCCACCCGGACTATTTACATTTGATTTTACACTGCTGCTACTTGCTGTTTACTATCTATGCATAGTCACTGTACCCCTACCTACGTTGACAAATTACCTGGACTAACCTCTACCACCGCACATTGGCTCGGTGCCGGTACCCCCTGTATATAGCCTCATTATTAAATGTTTTACTATTTAATAAATATTTTCTTAACTCTTCTTGAACTGTTGGTTAAGGGCTTGTAAGTAAGCATTTCAGGGTAAGGTCTACACCTGTTGTATTCGGCGCATGTGACCAATAATATTTGATTTGTAGAGATCTATGGGTCTTTAGCCAATCCCAGCCAACCTTTTGATACAGGATGCAGGAATGAGTATCAAAACTGTCACGTGTAACAAAACGAAGGGCACTATGGGAGATGGCGTCCAAGAGTAGCAGCAGCAGCACCCTGATAAATAATATCACCATAATAAAGAGCAGATTAAAAGGTTGACTGAATAATCTGCTTCCTACTGCTTCGAGAAAGGCACCATCTCTTTCTGTAGAAAAATACAACTTTACATTTTAGCTTCTTAACCATCTTGATCATCATGTTTACAATGTTATTCATCAAACAGTTGTTTTTGAAATCTAAATATTACTCATATTACAGAGCATGCAGTAAAGCTTCAAATTACATCATTTCCTGCTTGGTAGCATCTACAGACCGAAGATTGTAGAGGAGGCCTGGGTAAGCCCAAAATGTCAGCCACATCCACACTTTTATTAATAATTGAACAATGTTTTTACATACAAAATCCAATATACCAAACATCCTTCCCCCAACAGACATTGTTTGTGTATTACATTTCAGAACAAACCAGGATGTTGTGATATTTTTTTGTTAGTCAAACAGATCTGTCCATAAATGCAAGTATAGTCATTGTTAGCTGCCTATCGCTGCAGACGTGTGTATGGTCTCTAATGAGTAGCCTGTGTGTGTTCTTTATTTGAATGAAAAGGCATAATGCCATAACAACAGAACATGACATTTTAAAGGAAGTAATTTCAACAAGAAGTGATAAATAATATAAATAATTTGAAATAATATTGACCTAATCCTCTTGTCCAGGTCTCTCTCAGGGAGAAATCTCCAGCTCTGGTCCCCCACCAGCAGCAGAGGGAACTGTGGAGTCAACTTTACCCTCTGTCACCATGGAGGAGCTACCCTCCACCTCACCATCAACACCTTGGCCAGCACCAACAGTGCCACCCCAACCCATCACCTCCCATCCTGCACCATCTCACTCCATCCACTCTGGTTCTTCTACCCAACCCATCACCTCCTGTCCTGCACCATCTCACTCCATCCACTCTGGCTCTTCTCCCCAACCCATCACCTCCTGTCCTGCACCAGCTCACTCCATCCACTCTGGCTCTACAGGTCATCTATAAGTCTTTGCTAAGTAAAGCCCCGCCTTATCTCAGCTCACTGGTCACCATAGCAGCACCCACCCGTAGCACACGCTCCAGCAGGTATATTTCACTGGTCACCCCCAAAGCCAACACCTCATTTGGCCTCCTTTCCTTCCAGTTCTCTGCTGCCAATAACTGGAACGAATTGCAAAAATCACTGAAGCTGGAGTCTTATATCTACCTCACTAACTTTAAGCATCAGCTGTCATTGCACCTGTACATAGCCCATCTGTAAATAGCCCACCCAACTACCTCATCCCCATATAGTTTTTTTTGCTCCTTTGAACCCCAGTATCTCTACTTGCACATTCATCTTCTGCACATCTATCACTCCAGTGTTTAATTGCTAAATTGTAATTATTTCGCCACTATCGCCTATTTATTGCCTTACCTCCCTAATCTTACTTAATTTGCACACACTGTATATAGACTTTTTCTATTGTATTATTGACTGTATGTTTGTTTATCCCATGTGTAACTCTGTTTGTGTCGCACTGATTTGCTCTATCTTGGCCAGATCGCAATTGTAAATGAGAACTTATTCTCAACTGGCCTACCTGGTTAAATAAAGGTGAAATAATAAATAAATAAAGCACGTAGTGAGTCACTCAGCCAACGAGCAGGAGAGGAGGATCGGGCCGCCTGGGAAGAAAGGGGACAGTTGAAATCAAAGGATGTGGAAAGTGAGGAGAGAAGGATTTAGCATTAGGAAGAGGATAGGATAGAAAAGAGGGGTGGGGTCGAAAAGGCAGGAGACAATGTCAAAAAATACAGCAAGTATTATCTTGTTTTCTTACTCAGGCCAGGTCAAATGTTCCTCTGCTTTTGCTGGACCCTTCTTCCCTCTTGCCCCCTAAACCCTGTTCAAATGGGATAGGAGTGAGGGAGTGTGCACCGATACACACAACACATTGTCTGATGACTGAATTATTCTGCTGCTCTGTCGTTCGCTACGTACTTCAGTCTGAGACTGACATCATTTAAGTTGTTTGTGGTGACGTCAAAATGAGGGGTGTTGGACAAAACAACGTCATCAGTGATTGGCTCATCTCTAACCGATCAGTATCAGACGGCCTAGAAATCGTCAGGAGGTACTCCTAGGTCTGACCAAGACTCATTGCAGAGAAGAAACTAACGTCCATGAGCGTGGCGTAGCGTTTGGTCGGAGCAAGGAGTTTGTGTAGCCAGGCAACACAATACAGGCACAATTCATAGAAAAAGTGTTGAGTGAACTAATTAGGGAAATGGTGCACATTTGATAGTTTTCAATGTTTGACATGAACTGAGCTTAAGAACATGTTCTGTACCTTTTGCTTTGGTTAATATTTGTCTTCTGTAAACGAAAAGCATTACTATCAGAACTTCTTCCCAGATGGTTGTATGAACAAACTAGTAACTATATAATTGGAGACTGGTATTAAAGACACTGGCTCTTATAACTTTTCAATTCAACTCTATTTTGACTTTTATCTAAGGCTGCTCTAAAGCCACACTTCGAGCATATTCTCAGTGGGCCACCTATAAAAATGTGAACAATGGAGCAAAAACATCTGGGCAGTGGTCTAAGACACTGCATCTCCGTGCTAGAGGCGTCACTTCAGAAACCCTGGTTCAAATCCAGACTGTATCACAACCGGACGTGATTGGGAGTCCCATAGGGCGGCACACAATTGGCCCAGCGTCGTCCGGGTTTGGCCGGTGTAGGCCATCATTGTAAATAAATAAATAAAACATTTAACTGACTTGCCTAGTTAAATAAAATACAAATTAAATCCCATGCTAATTCCCCATATACATCTGCATGATTTCTACCATCTGTAGCTATCAAGTAATACCCTTCCATTTAACGGGTATTAAAGCTATCATTTGTTTACAAAATAGCGGTGGGTGGTTGGACGAGAGAGCGGCATAAACTAAAATACAGTAGAATAGAATACAGTATATACATATGAGATGAGTAATTCAAAATATGTAAACATTAAAGTGACCAGTGTTCCATGTCTATGTATATAGGGCAGCAGCCTCTAAGGTGCAGGGTTGAGTAACCGGGTGGTAGCTGGCTCGTGATAGAAGCTGTTTTTCAGTCTCTCGGTCCCAGCTTTGATGCACCTGTTCTGACCTCGCCTTCTGGATGATAGCGGGGTGAACAGGCTGTGGTTCGGGTGGTTGTTGTCCTTGATGATCTTTTTGGCCTTCCTGTGACATCGGGTGCTGTAGGTCCTCCAAGACAGCAATCACTGCCTGGTATGGCGACTGATAGGCGCTACAGAGGGTAGTGCGTAAGGGCACAGTACATCACTGGGGCCAAGCTTCCTGCCATCCAGGACCTCTATACCAGGCAGTGTCAGAGCAAGGCCCTAAAAATGTCCAAATACTCCAGCCTCCCTAGTCATAGACTATTCTCTCTGTTACTGTAAGGCAAGTGGTACCAGAGCACCAAGACTTGGTCCAAAAGGCTTCTTAACAGATTCTACCCCCAAGCCATAAGACTGCTAAACAGCTAATCAAATGGCTTATCTATTATTTATGGATAGTCACGTAACCCCTACCTACATGTACATGTTACCGCAATTGCCTCGACTACCCTGTACCCCCGCACATTGACTCGGTACCGGTACCCCCTGTATACAGCCTCGTTATTGTTGCTCTTATTTTTTTACTTTGGTTTATTTAGTAAATATTTTTCATAACTCTTATTTTTCTTTAAACTGCATTGTTGGTTAAGGGATTGTAAGTAAGCATTTCACGGTAAGGGCTACCTGTTCGGCGTATGTGACATAAAATGTGATTTGTTGTAATAAGGTGTAAATCAATATTGCCCTGTTGGTATGATTTGGAACTGGTAATTTACCCACATTACACTCCCGGACGTTAGGTGGCAGTAAACACTTGCAGTTGGTCACCAAACGTCACTAATGAAGACCAAAGAAGACATATGAGGAAGTTTTGCCGCGTTTCTTTGTTTTGGATCTTCATGCGCAGTTTTTTTTGACGTTTCGATACTTCAGAAACCTTTTATTTCGCTTACGAATAACGAGCTAAATGCAATTTTATGATTCTGTGTTGATTGAACGCATATGAGCTAATTTAGTATACAGCGTCTCTGTCGACTAGCTACTGTAGCTAGTTAACGTTAGCTAGCAACACAGGAGGCTTTCTTGACGTCAGTCGCTAAGGCTTGCTCATATCATGGTGAGTGCAGGCTATCCACAGCCCATTGCACGGCTGTAAAGAAAATCATGTATTGATCAATTTACATGTTGTATGGGTTATGTACAGTATGCCTAAAATAGAAGGCATACGAATATTTTCAGTGTTCACACTTTTTTCCTGATCTTATGTTTATAATCAGAGATTACCAGAGAAATGTCCTCTCAAATCCAACATACCAGTTAATAGCAGCTATTTGTATTACATAGTAGTCATTTCATATTTTTACTTGGGATGCGTGTCTGATCTTTTATTTTAGGATGGTGATCAAACCCAGCCTGCCACTCTCCTTTACCGCACCTAAATCTGAGGGTCCTGATTGTAAGAGTGGAGCACAGAGTGAACGGCAGGCTCCAGAGATGGCATCAGTGAAGCAGGAAGACTGCAGTCAAACACTGGGGCTGAATGTCAACATTAAAGATGAAGTAAAGGAGGAAGAGATTGAAACATTTGTGTTTCATGGTAAAAGCAGAGCACCGCCTGTTTTCACAGTCTGCTAGTAGGACCATTTGTAGGATCAGTTTTGCCTTTAAGATCATAATGAATAAGATTATATGAACAGCAGGGACCTGCTCTTAAACCAGCTAGCACATTTGGTTCCTTGGAAGTTGTGGAAACGTACGTTTTTGGTTTCCCATTGGTTCTGGGAACAAAGCCAAACGTTTCCTGACTGGTAAAACGGAACGTTTTTTTTTTAACGTTCTGAGAATGGAAGTGAACATTCCACCTTTTCTAGATTGCAGGGATGTTCTGAGAACGTTTTACTATGGTTCCCAGAATGTTTTTATGGCATGTTTTATTAACCTATAATTTCCATTCTCAGAATGTTATTTAAAGGTAATTAAATGACGTTCTGAGAACTTATTTCAATAAGACTTATCACTGCTAGCTTAGTTTGGGTTACCTGTTGTGAACTCCAAACACAGATAGGACACATGGATATTCATTTGCTTAGGTATTAATCATGCAAACACACTTTTTTTTTATTGTGGCACCGCATCAATGCGATTCTAACCTATGATCTTCTGCTCTCTATTCCTGGAATTAGTCCACTGCTCTGTTCATTTTAGTCTATTCAAACAGACTCCATTTCAAAGTAAATAATCACTCATTAATATCAGGTGTGTCCAATTAGTGGGTGCGGCAAACCCACCTGAACACACTTAACAAGATAGGATAGAGTTTTGTTGATGGGAGATTCGGAAAGTGTGTTGAATGAAGTCCCGCGGTCAGAGAGACGAAAGAAGCGGAGAGCTGATGGTTTTCCGAGAAGAGTTGAGTCTGGGGGTTGTTTTTTTTCAGTGTGTGGTCACTGCTCATGTTCCCAAAATGTTGCCCCCCTGGAGGTTATGAGATGGCGTTACGTCTGAATGCCACTAGGACGCAAGTCAAGTCGGGAGAAGAGGACTATTGGGACAGGGACGCAAAGGTGGATTTCTGAAGAGGGATGGAGGAATGGAAGGATGGAGGAATAAGAGGTCGAAGAGAATGAGGATAGCAGAGGTTGAATTTGAGGAAGGTGGAGATGGGGTGTCAAAGAGGATTGGTGTCAAGTGCAAACAGAGTGAGCCGTACACCAGACCGAGCTCTGGAGGTGAAATGGAAGTTAATGAGGTGTTGTGAAGAGCTTGGAAACCGAGCCTGGCATCAATAGACATGATAAAGAAGAGTCTTGTCCAGTAGGAGGGACTTTTTGGGGAGAAAGTGCATCCTTGCCTTTTGGCAGAACCATTTGTGGTTTCAGGGTGGGTGGGAAAGGAGTTGGATGCAGTGAAGGTAACCTGTAGTGGACTTGTGATGTTTGTTTCTTCTGACCAGAGGGAGCAGGCGGTCCGTGTCATGCAACTTGGGTCAAGATCTGTTTCTTGCTTTGCTCTCAGGAACGAGGCACCATTGAAAGTAGTGATTTTCTGGGTTAGTTTTAAGTGTGGAGGTGGCGCAATTGAAGTTTAAATTCCTGGTGTTTGTGACGCCCGCCGTTTGGTGCGACGCAGATCCCGGTGGTGAAACAGGAGACTGTCAGTCTCTGAGTCAGAGTCTCTACCTGACAAAGTCATGTTAGGATATATATCAGTTATCCTTTAGAGCTTTTGTGCTGAATCCATTGCCCTGTTTCAGGTGTAACATTTACACCTGAAGAAAGTAGAGGAGGATGGGTCAAGGATCCTGAGAGGATCCCTGTGAGTAGTAGATCTGTGCCAGCACAGAGGGATAGGCCAATTAGTGATATATGCTTCAGAAAGGTTGGCTTCTTAGCGTTCAGAGCAATAGTTATCAACTGTACCACAGAAATGGAATGTAAATCACAGAAAATGGATGTGGTGGCAGCTGCGGAGAAGTATTTGGCTATTTGACTTCAGTCGATTTCCAGGGTGTGTTAAGTGGTGGTGTCCCGTCCTCCGAGGCCATTGGCATGGTGCAAGAGCAGATGGGGTCAAAGTAGTAGAATGGGCTAGTGGGTTTTTAATGTAGGGTGTAGGGTTAGTTGGCAGGGTGTTTTTTTGTGTATTTTTTTTCTTTTTTTTCCCATTATGTATCACAAAGTATAATGGATTTATATTATAGTCCAGTTGGGGGCTGTAATGCAACATTGGATGCCATCTGCCGTTAAACTCAGAATAATTAGTTTTGATGCCGAGAACGTAATGTTTTTTTTTTTAAATAGCCTTCTTAGAATGTTCTTTGAACGTTACTGTTTTCTTGTGGTTTTTATGGAACGTTTTTTTAATGTTCTAAGAACATGAATTTCAACAGAATGATGAGGAAACCTGCATAAGTACTGAAATTCCCACAGAAGAATGTAGTCTCTTAACGTTCTCTGAACAATTTGAGAATGTTACTTTAAATCAGGTCTGTTAAACTCATTCCTCAGAGGACCTAGTGTCTGCTGGTTTTTGTTTTTTTCTTTTCAATTAAGACTTAGACAACCAGGTGAGGAGAGTTCCTTACTGATTGCTGACCTTAATTCGTCAATCGAGTACAAGGCAGGAGTGAACCTGCTGATACTTGGCCCTCTGTGGAATGAATTTGACACATTTGCTTTAAATACAACCATGAGGAAAACTGTAGGAAACGTTATGCTGAAGTACTGAAATTCCCACCTAAGAAACATATGGTTCTCACAACGTTATGTGCTACATGGGTATCCTGCAGCATTCCCAGAACATTTTGGGGAGGTTGTATGAAAAACAACTCACCAAGCTCTAAGAAATATGGTTCTCAGAACGTTATACGCTAGCTGGGAAATCAGCACACCTAGTCTTTAAGGTAAATTGATTAGGCTAATTCTCCTGTTTTAATCCTATAGCAATACGCTTTTGGAAACCTTTTAACGTAACTGTCATATAAATAACCTTTTGAAATAGAAAAGATACATACTATGCATGGTTTAGTAAAATTGTATCTGGCTGTTATCACACACCCTTTGCTACTACCCTTTCCATTCCACATATCCGTCTGGATCGTATGTATTTCTCATAATAAAGCCAGCTGCAGTTTTGCTAGACTGCGTACTGTAAGTATATATTTTGTAATTTGAGAAAAATTGTTAAGCTCCAAATGTTTCCAAACCCGTACATCGCAAGTGAGGATTATTTAGTGTTTAGACAGAGCATTTGGTTAACACAGGGCAGCGTTGGAGAGTCGGGCCATTTCCCCCACTGGGCAGAATGGGACGTGGAATGGCTCCACTGTAATGTAATTGGAGTCATGAAAAGGGTAACCTACTCACCTGATTTGCCATCAACATGTTATATTTGTCTTCAACTTAGGGCCGGCTGGAGAGCTCAAAGAAAAAACGGAAGAACACAAAGTCTCACTACTCAAAGGTATGTGTTTTCTATCTTCTGACACATAGAAACATTTTTAAGCCACAGTTCAGAATCTGGACAGAATTCAAACCGACGTAGATACCCGACATCACTTAGCAATTTAATTTGAGAATGTTATCTCCAGCCTGCCTTGTTTCAGGGGGCTGAACAACACAATTTAATTTGAGAATTTTAGCGCCAGCCTGCCTTGTTTCAGGGGGCTGAACAACACAATTTAATTTGAGAATGTTAGCGCCAGCCTGCCTTGTTTCAGGGGGCTGAACAACACAATTTAATTTGAGAATGTTAGCGCCAGCCTGCCTTGTTTCAGGGGGCTGAACAACACAATTTAATTTGAGAATGTTAGCTCCAGCCTGCCTTGTTTCAGGGGGCTGAACAACACTCAATGACAAACAATACCTTGATTCTAGCAATGTTATGAAAAAGAACACATGATTTTATGATGCATGTACACCCATCTGGCTAATGGCATTAACCTGCATGCTGGTCTCAGTCCAAGAGATACACTGAGTGTACAAAACATTAGGAACACCTAACTAATATTGCGTTTTGCCCTGAGAACAGCTTTAACTCATCGGAGCGTGGACTCTACAAGGTGTCAACTGTTGAGTGTGGAAATCCCAGCACAAAAAACATAATTGAGTAGTAGCGTACAACCTTGTGTTATGTAGGTCCATGATAAATTGAAATGCACTTGTTAGATTCCACAAGAATCAATGGAACCATTGGATGAACATGTTTTATGTATCTAGGCAAGTCAGTCGAGAACAAATTCTTATTTACAACGACGGCCTAACCCGGACGACGCTGGGCCAATTGTGCGGATACATCCTGGATTCGAACCATGGTCTGTAGTGACACCTCTAGCACTGAGGTCCAGTGCCTTAGACCGCTGCGCCACTCGGGAGCCCAAAAAACTCCAGTGAAATGTTGTCTGAAATGTATCGGACATTTAACTCTGAAACAGAACTAACCCCTCAAAGGAGCAACAAGTTGAAATGTCTATTCAACATGTTGCAGCAGGATTATTTCTGAGGAAGTTACTGTGAAAGTCTAGCTTCTATTTAGTCAGAATTTATCATTCTGGAGAGGGTTTACTGGCTCATTTTGACGTATACTTTCATAGCAAGAGATGCCAGTTATGACTGAGCAGTGTTGTAAACCCTACTGTGCAATAGATTAGGTGCATTAACTTAATTTATTAATTAGCATTCAGGACCCAAACTATCGGTTTATAATGGCCAGAGGCTTTTTTGCGTTTTGGTAGGCCGTCATTGTAAATAAGAATTTGTTCTTAACTGCCTTGTCTAATTCAATAAAGGTTAAATACATATACCACACCCCGTTAGGCCTCATGGTTTAAATACAACACAGTTGCAACTGTGTTAATGTGACCAACAAGGGAGAACACTAGTAAGTTAATACAAAGTTTAGGCTGTTTCCTAGGAATGAATCATATACTACAACCTGATGCTGATTTCTATCCATATCACATGTAGATAAAGGAAAAAGAAAACCGAAAGGAATGGAGAAGGAAACTGAAAAAAAGAGGCATCGATTCACCCCTGGAGATGAGGATCTCATTATTTCCGGGGTACTTGGGCACTGGGAGGACCTCTTCGGTGCCCAGGCCCACATTCGCCCCCGGGGGTCAAAGACGGCAACCTGGAACACCATCGCTGGGACCTTGACCTCGGCTGTGGCGAGATGTGGTGACGATGTCAGGAAGAAGTTCAATCTCATAAGGAGCCAAGTCAAGCAAAAGGTTTTTTCTATCCGGACATTGTCCACCCAGACTGGTGGGGGGGCCAACACCGTGCCTGCGCTGACCGACCTGGAGCAGCAACTTTTCTCCCGAATGGCAGAGACCGAAGCTGGTGTAGGGCCTGTTGATTTGGGATTTGGTGAGTGCTAATCTTGTAATTACATCTAATGTTATATTAAATTATTATAATTACATCATAGTAATAATATATTATACATTGGGACTATATACGATATATTTCATAATTCAATATTGTATATTTCACTATCTATTGTTTGGTTTAAATTTGACATTTAAGTAATCTAAAATAATGAATAGAAGTTTGTTTGATGTTTTGGCCTTAACCAGGCCTTCTTGTAGACTGGCCCTATCATATGTGCTACAAAGCAAGTGTATATTCAGATCAATTACATGAATTATTGAGAAATATAAAAATGTATATTTCCAAAAACACTGCTTATGATTGGGGTTTAATGTTGATTTGCTGTACATAAATTGTTTGACAGAATGTAGGCCTACTGCACAAGATGCATCAAAGTTCCAGAGAGGGAACTCTGCTAGTTTAAGTCTGCGACCCATTCAATACAGAGAAACTGGCATAATTAGACAATGTAACTCATGGTATTATTGCACATACAGCAATTCACCAGCAAAGGGAGATCATTTGTATTCAATTTTCACATAAAACTTTTGTCATTTAGCAAACGTTCTTATCCAGAGAGGCTCACTGGAGCAATTAGTGCCAAGTGCCTTGCTCAAGGGCACATCAACTGATTTTTCACCTATTCGAAACAGCGACCTTTCAGTTACTGCCCCTAAGCTCTTAACCGCTAGCTTACCTGCTGCTCACTGTTGGAAATGCTCATAAATGCTTTTTAAAGTCACCATTAGCCTCATGGGTAATTCCCTGATCAGTTTCCTTCCTCTCCGGCAACTGAGTTAGGAAGGACACTTTGTATCTTTGTTGTGACTGGGTGAATTGATACACCATCCAAAGTGTAATAACTTTACCATGCTCAAAGGGATATTCAATGTCTGTTCTTTAAAAAAAAAAAGTTTTAACTCCTCTACTAATAGGTTCCCTTAGAGATAATTGTATGTGTGGGGTACAGATATGAGGTAGTCATAAAACATTGTTAAACACCATTGCACACAGTGAGTCCATGTGAATTGTTAAGCGTATTTTTACTCCTGATCTTATTTAGTCTTGCCATTATTAGTCCAACGCCCTAACCACTAGGCTACCTGCCGTGTAGGCCAGTGTCTACAAAAAAACAACCCCCCTTAAAATTGATGAGTGTGTATCCACAAATGTGCCAAATCTGAGTTTTTTTTTTGTTGAATTTATCATGTTTACAATGTTCAATATTACTCAAACAATTGTTATTAATCTAAATATTACTCATACAGAGCATGCAGTACAGCTTCAAATGACATAATTTCCTGCTTGGTAGCATCTACAGACTGAAGATGATAGTGTCTTAGAGGAGGCCTAGAGGAGGCCTGGGCAAGCCCAAAATGTCAGCCACATCCCCACTTAAATGAATCATTTTTTCAATAATGTTTTTACGTACATATTGATATCTACCCAACATCCTTCCCCCAACAGACATTTTTGTGTATTACATTTCAGAACAAACCAGGATGTTGTGATATTTTTGTTGCATTCAAACAGATTCATCCATAAATGCAAGTATAGTTATTGCTCATTTTATTTGACCATTTTGAAATGCATGGAGAAGCCACACCCAGGCAGCCAATTATTATTGGATTATACACACATTATACAGGATTATACACACAGGAAGTCAGACTTCTTTCCATTGTGGACCTCTAATGGCAGGCCAGTGGCTGCAGGGCAAAACGAGAGTCATGGGCTCTGTGCCGTACACTGAAGCACACACAATGTCCACATATTTACATTTATACAACAAAAAGCTAATCTACACATCTAATGAATCAGTCCACTAGCTCAGTGACTTTACACTTGGCTAGGAGGCTATCGCAACATTAAACACTCCTTCAAGGCTTGGTTAATGTTGCGATAGCCTCCTAGCCTTCGGTTTAAACACTCCTTCAAGGCTTGGTTAAACCGAAGGCTAGGAGGCTATCTCAACATTAACCAAGCCTTGAAGGAGTGTTTAAACCGAAGGCTAGGAGGCTATCTCAACATTAACCAAGCCTTGAAGGAGTGTTTAAACCGAAGGCTAGGAGGCTATCTCAACATTAACCAAGCCTTGAAGGAGTGTTTAAACCGAAGGCTAGGAGGCTATCTCAACATTAACCAAGCCTTGAAGGAGTGTTTAAACCGAAGGCTAGGAGGCTATCGCAACATTAACCAAGCCTTGAAGGAGTGTTTAAACCGAAGGCTAGGAGGCTATCTCAACATTAACCAAGCCTTGAAGGAGTGTTTAAACCGAAGGCTAGGAGGCTATCTCAACATTAACCAAGCCTTGAAGGAGTGTTTAAACCGAAGGCTAGGAGGCTATCTCAACATTAACCAAGCCTTGAAGGAGTGTTTAAACCGAAGGCTAGGAGGCTATCGCAACATTAACCAAGCCTTGAAGGAGTGTTTAAACCGAAGACTGGCAGAAACAGTTTTTATCCCTTTAGACGTGTGGGTGTGGTCTCTCATGAGTAGCCTATGAGGCAAGGCAAAGTTTACATTTCACTGAGCCACACAAACTTTATTAAATTCCATACAGACTGTATTAAATCAGCACCAGTGTTAAATGAGTACCTGATGAATGGAAAGAACAGAACACACTCCAGGAATAATTTGTGTATTCTTTATTTGAATTAAAAAGCATAATGCCATAATGGTTTACCAACAGAAAACATGACATTTTAAAGGGAGTAATTTCAACAAGAAGTGATTAATAAAATATCTGAAATAATTTTGACATAATCCTCTTGTCCAGGTCTCTCTCTGGGAGAAATGTCCAGCTCTGGTCCCCCACCAGCAGCAGAGGGAACTGTGGAGTCAGCTTTACCCTCTGTCACCATGGAGGAGCTACCCTCCACCTCACCATCAACACCTTGGCCAGCACCAACAGTGCCACCCCAGCCCATCATCTCCCATCCTGCACCATCTCACTCTGGCACCGCACCCCAACCCATCACCTCCCGTCCTGCACCAGCTCACTCAATCCACTCTCAATCAATGAATCAAATTTATTTTATAAAGCCCTTTTTACATCAGCAGATGTCACAAAGTGCTTTACAGATACCCAGCCTAAAACCCCAAATAACAAGCAATGCAGATGCACTCTCTGGCACTGCACCCCAACCCATCACCTCCTGTCCTGCACCATCTCACTCCATCCACTCTGGCTTTTCTCCCCAACCCATCACCTCCTGTCCTGCACCAGCTCACTCCATCCACTCTGGCTCTATACCCCAACCCATCACGTCTGGCTGGACACCACAGGGCCCCCAAGCCAATCTGCTCCAACAAATCCTGGACACACAAACACAACAAATCCATGTTACACAGACCGCCCAACACATCCACCAAGCTCTTTATGATTTACTAGAAAAAGCACATGAAACACAGAAGGCACACCTGGATGTGGAGAAGAATCGGCTCCAGCTGGATGGAGAGCGCTTGAGGGTGGAGACAGAGCGCCTGCAGGTGGAGAGGGAGCGCCTCCAGCTGGAGAAGGATCGCCTGGGGGAAGGGGAGGTGCTTCGGCAGCTCTCTGTCTCCGGGTCAGTCGCCCTAGAACACCAGACGCCTGTGAGTTCAAGAACAGGCAGTGCCTCCCCCACCCTTCCTCTGGGAACACCATCAGCCTCCGTGTCCAGTCCCCTCACATTAATATCACCTACTGCACCACACTTTGACTTCTTATTTTCCCCTTTCCCATTACCGGTAATCACAACCCATTCCACCCAGCCATCACAAACCAGCCCTGCCCCAACCTCCCCCACCTTAACCAGCCCTGCCCCAACCTCCCCCACCTTAACCGTTTCTGCCCACTCTCTCATCCCTCCAACCTCTGGATCTGTTAAACGGCGAGTTCAGGAGACAGTCCGGCCTTGGCCTGCACCCACTGCTAAGAATAAAAAACATCAATAAACAAAATGTAATAAAATACAAGTGTTTATCTTTTCTTACAGCCTCTTCACACTTACTACACATTACTCACATGTAGTCTTGCGTACTTGCTACGGAGAGGGAGTGGAAGGATGATAGGTCCTCCGGAAGTTTAGTTTTCTTCCAGTTCTGTATAACTGTTGTGTTAGCAACCCTGTTGTGTTAGCAACCCTGTTGTGTTAGCAACCCTGTTGTGTTAGCACGTAGTGAGTCACTCAGCCATGGAGCGGGAGAGGAGGATCGGGCTGCCCGGGAGGAAAGGGGACAGTTGGAGTCAAAGGAAGGGAGGAGAGTAGGGTTGAAAAGGCAGACAGAAGGGAGGATTTAACAGAAGGAAGAGGATGGGATAGAAGAGTAGTGGGAGAGAGCGAAGATTGCATTGGTGGTCTCAGTTTGTGAGCTTGGGTGGCCTAACACTTTGCGCCTGAGCCGAACAGTCAGAGCGGGTCTCACTCTGACTTTGAATGTGAATTTGCGCCAGCTCATCCAACCAGAAAAGCGGGCTGTTCCAGCTTGGTAGGGGGTCTGGCCGTTGCCCACTGGTCAGCTAAATGCTCAATATAAATGATTGACAACAGAAAAATTGTGCAAAAATTAAAAAAACAGGCCGTGTCATTTTTTTTTATACACACAATATTCAGATCCCTGGACTCTTCCTACATGTTATGTTACAGCCTTATTCTAAAATGGATTAAATATTGTTTTCCCCTCAATCTACACACAATACCCTATAATGACAAAGCGAAAACAGATTGTTGCTAATTTATAAAAAATGAATCTGTAATAACTTCATAAGTCTTCAGATCCTTTGCTATGAGACTCATCAATTTCTAGAAACATCAAGGATCAAGTCCACCTGTGGTAAATTCAATTGATTGGACATGATTTGGAAAGGCACACACCGGTCTTTACAAGGTCCCACAGTGGATGTCAGAGCAAAAACCAAGACATGCGGTCGAAGGAATTGTCCTTAGAGCTCTGAGACAGGATTGTGTCGGAACAGATCTGGGGAAGGGTACCAACACATTTATGCAGCATTGAAGGTCCCCAAGAGCACTGCCTCCGTCATTCTTAAATGGAAGACGTTTGCAACCACCAAGACTCTTCCTAGAGCTGGCCGCCTGCCCAAACTGAGAAATCGGGGTAGAAGGGCCTTGGTCAGGGAGGTGACCAAGAACCCGATGGTCACTGACAGAGCTCCAGAGTTCCTCCGTGGAGATGGTTGTCCTTCTTGAAGGTTCTCCCATCTCTGTAACACTCCACTAATCAGGCCTTTATGGTAGTGGCCAGATGGAAGCCAATCCTCAGTAAAAGGCACATGACAGCCCGCTTGGAGTTTGCCAAACGGCACCTAAAGGACTCTCAGACCATGAGAAACTAGATTCTCTGGTCTGAAGAAACCAAGATTCCAGCCAGCCAGTGTCCGGACATGAACCTGATCAAACATCTATGGAAAGACCTGAAAATAGCTGTGCAGCGACACCCCACACCCAACCTGACAGAGCTTGAGGGGATCTGCAGAGAATAATGGAGGACCTCCCCAAATACAGGTGTGCCAAGCTTGTAGCGTCATACCCAAAAAGATTCAAGGCTGTAATCGCTGCCAAAGGTGCTTCAACAAAGTACTGAGTAAAGGGTATGAATAGTTATATAAAATGTAATATTTCCGTTATTATTTTCATTAATTAGAAACTCATAAGGTGACCCCATTTCCCAATTTCAGAACGCTATCTTTACTGTCCTAGGTGGGTATTTAAGTTCTGGTCAGATCACCAAAAAAAGAATACGACTTTTTGGATATTCAACACCCTAAAATTGCCATTTTCTATACTTTGCCGAAATTACACGAGAATGTTACAAAACCTCCAGGGCGCCCTATTGTAGCGGACATTGGTGCCGTAACAGCCACTTTATCAACTTTTGTTGACTTTTCTTATTATACCATTCGCAGAACAGCTCCCCTCCTTTGTAAAGGACACCAGCAGTATGATCTCAGAACAGCTCCCCTCCTTTGTAAAGGACACCAGCAGTATGGTCTCAGAACAGCTCCCCTCCTAAAGGACACCAGCAGTATGGTCTCAGAACAGCTCCCCTCCTAAAGGACACCAGCAGTATGGTCTCAGAACAGCTCCCCTCCTAAAGGACACCAGCAGTATGGTCTCAGAACAGCTCCCCTCCTAAAGGACACCAGCAGTATGATCTCAGAACAGCTCCCCTCCTTCCTAAAGGACACCAGCTGTATGATCTCAGAACAGCTCCCCTCCTTCGTAAAGGACACCAGCAGTATGATCTCAGAACAGCTCCCCTCCTTTGTAAAGGACACCAGCAGTATGATCTCAGAACAGCTCCCCTCCTAAAGGACACCAGCAGTATGATCTCAGAACAGCTCCCCTCCTTTGTAAAGGACACCAGCAGTATGATCTCAGAACAGCTCCCCTCCTTTGTAAAGGACACCAGCAGTATGACCTCAGAACAGCTCTCCTCCTAAAGGACACCAGCAGTATGGTCTCAGAACAGCTCTCCTCCTAAAGGACACCAGCAGTATGATCTCAGAACAGCTCCCCTCCTAAAGGACACCAGCAGTATGGTCTCAGAACAGCTCCTCTCCTAAAGGACACCAGCAGTATGATCTCAGAACAGCTCCCCTCCTAAAGGACACCAGCAGTATGGTCTCAGAACAGCTCCCCTCCTAAAGGACACCAGCAGTATGGTCTCAGAACAGCACCCCTCCTTTGTAAAGGACACCAGCAGTATGGTCTCAGAACAGCTCCCCTCCTTTGTAAAGGACACCAGCAGTATGATCTCAGAACAGCTCCCCTCCTTTGTAAAGGACACCAGCAGTATAATCTCAGAACAGCTCCCCTCCTAAAGGACACCAGCAGTATGGTCTCAGAACAGCTCCCCTCCTAAAGGACACCAGCAGTATGGTCTCAGAACAGCTCCCCTCCTTTGTAAAGGACACCAGCAGTATGGTCTCAGAACAGCTCCTCTCCTAAAGGACACCAGCAGTATGATCTCAGAACAGCCCCCCTCCTTTGTAAAGTACACCAGCAGTATGATCTCAGAACAGCTCCCCTCCTAAAGGACACCAGCAGTATGGTCTCAGAACAGCACCCCTCCTTTGTAAAGGACACCAGCAATATGATCTCAGAACAGAAACACTGATGCATTCTGTCTTATGAGAAACTTGGCCTAATTAATAAATGTTCAATACATTTTATGTATATTTAAAACCAAATACTTTTAGACTTTTACTGGGCTACATTTACTTGAGTTGTTTTCTATTTAAGGTATCTTTCCTTTTACTCAATTATGACAATTGGGTACTTTTTCCACCACTGGTAGTGACTGGGTGTATTGATACACCATCCATGGTGTAATTAAAGGCATATGCTCAAAGGCATATTCAATGTCTGCTTTTTAAATGTTTACCCATCTACCAATAGGTGTCCTTCTTTGGAAAACCTCCCTGGTCTTTGTGGTTGAATCTGTGTTTGAAATTCATTGCTCGACTGAGGGACCTTACAATTATCTGTATGTGTGGGGTACAGAGATGAATTAGGTAGTCATTCAAAAAATATTAAACGCGTAGTGAGTCCATGCAACTTACTTGCCATAACAAAGGGGTTGAATATTTGACTCAAGACGTTTAAATTTTTCCATTTGTAAAAATATACATAATTAAATCTTTATTTAACTAGGCAAGTCAGTTAAGAACAAATTCCTATTTACAGTGACGGCCTACCAGGGAACAGTGGGTTAACTGCCTTGTTCAGGGGTAGAACGACAGATTTTTACCTTGTCACCTCGGGGATTCGATCCAGCAACCTTTCGGTTACTGGCCCAACGCTCTAACCACTAGGATACCTGCCGCCCCACTTAAGTATCAAAAGTAAAAGTATAAATCATTTCAAAATGCTTATATTAAGCAAACCAGACGGCACTATTTTTATTTTATTACAGATAGCCTGTGGCACACTCAGACATTTACAAATGAAGCATGTGTATTTAGTGAGTCTGACAGATCAGAGGCAGTAAGGATGACCAGGGATGTTCCCTTGATAAATGCGTCCATTGGACTATTTTCCTGTCCTTCTAAGCATTTAAAATGTAACGAGTACATTTAGGTATCAGGGAAAAAGTACAAAACTTTTACCTTTTTACTTCCTAAAGAAAATTGTAAAATATAAAATCTATGGCAAGACTTGAATGGCTGTCTAGCAATGACCAACAACTAACTTGACAGAGATTGAAGAATGTTTAAAATAATAATGTACAATCTAGGTGTGCAAAGCTCTTAGAGACTTACCCAGAAAGACTCAGCTGTAATCGCTGCCAAAGGTGACTCGGGTGTGAACGTGTTGACTCGGGTGTGAACGTGTTGACTCGGGGGTGAACGTGTTGACTCGGGGGTGAACGTGTTGACTCGGGGGTGAACGTGTTGACTCGGGGGTGAACGTGTTGACTCGGGGGTGTGAATACTTAAGTAAATTAGATATTTATGTATTTCAATAAATATGCAAAAATATCTTACATGTTTTCACCTTGTTATTATGGGTTATTGTGTGTAGATGGGCCAGTGAGAGAAACATGTATTTAATCAATTTAGAATTCAAGCTGTAACACAACAAAATGTGGAATAAGTTAAGGGGTATGAATACTTTCTGAATGCTCTGTATTAACCAGAAAAATGTCTGGCTTTAACGGTCAAAAAACAGAATAGTGTTTTTTATAAGCACCACTTGAGCCGTGTCATGAGGACACCTGAACCACTTATTGAGATGTGCCTTTTGTTAAGTAAAGCAGGTAATACGTGAGGTGCTTGGGAGGCTGAAGCCTTTTAACAAGCACATTTTTAAAACCACTTCCAGGTTGCCTAGACTACTAGGGTATGCTTTTTAAAACCACTTCCAGGTTGCCTAGACTACTAGGGTATGCTTTTTAAAACCACTTCCAGGTTGCCTAGACTACTAGGGTATGCTTTTTAAAATAACAATTAATGGAGTAATAGCCTACAACCTTGTTTTTTGCATTATGATAAACCGGTTAGACGCTGGGGCCACCCATACAAAACATTTATGCATGATTGTAAGTCGCTTTGGATAAAAAGCGGCAACTAAATTGTTTATTATTAGTATTATTATTATTATCGTAACCCTTGTAACTCTCTAGTGAAATGTTGCCTGAAATGTATCGGACATTTAACTCTGAAACAGAACCAACCCCTCAAAGGAGCAACAAGTTGAAATGTCTATTCAACATGTTGCTGCAGGATTATTTCTGAGAAAGTTACTGTGAAAAATACAGACTTAATAGAAGCTAGACTTTCATTCTGTAGAGGGTTTACTGCCTCATTATGCTGTAGATTTTCATAGCAAGAGATGCCTGTTATGACTGAGCAGTGTTGTAAACCCTACTGTGTAATATATTAGGTGCAATAACTTTTTGTATTAATCAGGCAAATAACTAGCTTGTTGCAAATATTGACTTGTTTTTCCTATTATCATTTACACAGAAGGACCTGACTCCGCTGAACTTGAGGTTGACGTTGAAATGTCCGGAGAGTAACACCCGACAGTTCAAAGATAAGAGGTCTTACCACTGTCCTCACTATGAGAAGAGTTTCCCATTCCCATCATATCTTAAAAGACACCTGCAGAAACATACAGGAGAGAAGCCTTACTCCTGCCCTGACAGTGGGAAGCGCTTCAGAACGTCAACTCATTTAACCACTCACCAGGGAGTGCACACGGTGAAGAAATCTTACTCCTGCTCCGACTATGGCAAGTGCTTCCGAACATCAAGTCAACTAATCTCTCGGAGTTCACACAGAAGAGATCGTATTCCTGCTCTGACTGTGGCAAGAGTTTCTCAAGACTGAACTTCCTAATGTTACACCAGTGAGATAAATCATTCTCCTGCTCTGACTGTAGAAAAGTGCTTCGCTAAATCTAGTAACCTAACAGTGCATAAGAGTGCACACAGGGGAGAAATCGTACTCCTGCTCTGACTGCGTAAAGTGCTTCATCGCGTAAGTGTAACGGATGTGAAATGGCTAGCTAGTTAGCGGGTACGCGCTAGTAGCATTTCAATCAGTTACGTCACTTGCTCTGAGACTTAAGTAGTGTTGCCCCTTGCTCTGCAAGGGCCGCGGCTTTTGTGGAGCGATGGGTAACGACGCTTCGTGGGTGACTGTTGTTGATGTGTGCAGAAGGTCCCTGGTTCGCGCCCGGGTCGGGGCGAAGGGATGGCCGTAAAGTTATACTGTTACATTGATGCTGTTGACCCGGATCCCTGGTTGCTGCGGAAAAAGGAGAAGGTTGAAAGGGGGGTGAGTGTAACGGATGTGAAATGGCTAGCTAGTTAGCGGGTACGCGCTAGTAGCATTTCAATCAGTTACGTCACTTGCTCTGAGACTTAAGTAGTGTTGCCCCTTGCTCTGCAAGGGCCGCGGCTTTTGTGGAGCGATGGGTAACGACGCTTCGTGGGCGACAGTTGTTGATGTATGCAGAGGGTCCCTGGTTCGCGCCCGTGTCGGGGCGAGGGGACGGTTTAAAGTTATACTGTTACATAAGCTAACACTTCATAAAAGAGTGCACACGGGAGAATCCTTAGTCCTGCTCTGACTGTGGAAAGAGTTGACTGAACAGCCTAAAATTACACCAGCGAACACACTCGGAGAGAAACCTTACTCCTGCTCTGACTGTGTAAAGTGCTTTGCTACATCTAGTCAGCTAACCGGTCATAAGAGTGCACACAGGGGAAAATCCTTACTCCTGCTCTGACTGTGGGAAGTGTTTATCTAAACTGTACAGCCTAAAACGTCAACAGAAAAAACACACACACAGAGGACTGAACACTTATGAATGTTCTGACTGTGGGAAGGACTGAGCCCTTATGACTGTGGGAAGTGAGTCACAAAAATAGTCTAACCATTCAACAGGGAGTTCACACGGGAAAAAATCTGTGGGAGGGGATTTCACTCAAATGGGATAAGAGTGAAAGTTTGTACACTTAAATCCCATTGAAATGAAGAGGGCAGTCCATGAGCACAGACGAAAGATGTTAAGGATCTGGGAAAATTCTGTATTGAGGGGATGGTCTAAGATCCCTCCCAATGTGCTCTTCAATCTCATAAAACATTATACCAAAAGGCTCAGTGTCGTTATCCTCGCAAGGGGTATTGAAAACAGGGGTGCCAATAATTTGACCGCTGTCTTTTCAAAAAAATGAATTATTACTTGTTAAACCATCTTTCTCTGATCAATTGTATTAGAATAATATAAAATAATATAATTTTCAAAATGTTTGAACTAAACAATATCGCTCAGTATTTGTATAATTTTAGGATTTTTTGCTCATCTGATGTGTCATCTATTCCGTACCCCACTGTATCTAGTATCTGTCCTTGATTTCCTGTGGTAAGACTTATGAGATTCACCCCTGCTGGTTATCCTTTCTCCTTATGGCTGGAGGGTGCGTGCATGTGGGTTCAGGATGCTACAACATTCTAGACATTGCAGATATAAATGTCTCGTCATGAAGAATATGAGACGACACTCTGTTCTATGTACAAGCTACATGTCTATTTGAATGAGCTGCATCCCTCCAAACATGCACCAGGTACAAATAAATATCTGGTTGAATGTCTGATTTCTAGAAAACGAGCACCTGTAACAGTATAACTTTAAACGGTCCCCTCGCCCCGACACGGGCGCGAACCAGGGACCCTCTGCACACACCAACAACAGTCACCCACGAATCGTCGTTACCCATCGCTCCACAAAAGCCACGGCCCTTGCAGAGCAAGGTGCAACACTACTTGTAGGTTTCAGAGCAAGTGACGTAACTGATTGAAACGCTAGTAGCGCGTACCCGCTAACTAGCTAGCCATTTCACATCCGTTACACACCCACAGCTCCATTTCCGTTTAGTACCAGGGCCTGTATTCATAAAGTGTCCCAAGAGTAGCAATGCTTATCTTATGCGTATTGCAAACCCTACTGTACAATATATTAGGTGCAAATATTGACTTGTTTTTCTATTATCATTTACAAAGAAGGACCTGAACTTGAGGTTGACGTTGAAATGTCCAGAGAGCAACGCCAGACAGATAGTTACATTTACATTACATTTAAGTCATTTAGCAGACGCTCTTATCCAGAGCGACTTACAAATTGGTGCATTCACCTTATGATATCCAGTGGAACAACCACTTTACAATAGTGCATCTAAATCTTTTAAGGGGGGGGGGGGGGGTTAGAAGGATTACTTTGTCCTATCCTAGGTATTCCTTAAAGAGGTGGGGTTTCAGGTGTCTCCGGAAGGTGGTGATTGACTCCGCTGACCTGGCGTCGTGAGGGAGTTTGTTCCACCATTGGGGTGCCAGAGCAGCGAACAGTTTTGACTGGGCTGAGCGGGAACTGTACTTCCTCAGAGGTAGGGAGGCGAGCAGGCCAGAGGTGGATGAACGCAGTGCCCTTGTTTGGGTGTAGGGCCTGATCAGAGCCTGAAGGTACGGAGGTGCCGTTCCCCTCACAGCTCCGTAGGCAAGCACCATGGTCTTGTAGCGGATGCGAGCTTCAACTGGAAGCCAGTGGAGAGAGCGGAGGAGCGGGGTGACGTGAGAGAACATGGGAAGGTTGAACACCAGACGGGCTGCGGCGTTCTGGATGAGTTGTAGGGGTTTAATGGCACAGGCAGGGAGCCCAGCCAACAGCGAGTTGCAGTAATCCAGACGGGAGATGACAAGTGCCTGGATTAGGACCTGCGCCGCTTCCTGTGTGAGGCAGGGTCGTACTCTGCGAATGTTGTAGAGCATGAACCTACAGGAACGGGCCACCGCCTTGATGTTAGTTGAGAACGACAGGGTGTTGTCCAGGATCACGCCAAGGTTCTTAGCGCTCTGGGAGGAGGACACAATGGAGTTGTCAACCGTGATGGCGAGATCATGGAACGGGCAGTCCTTCCCCGGGAGGAAGAGCAGCTCCGTCTTGCCGAGGTTCAGCTTGAGGTGGTGATCCGTCATCCACACTGATATGTCTGCCAGACATGCAGAGATGCGATTCGCCACCTGGTTATCAGAAGGGGGAAAGGAGAAGATTAATTGTGTGTCGTCTGCATAGCAATGATAGGAGAGACCATGTGAGGATATGACAGAGCCAAGTGACTTGGTGTATAGCGAGAATAGGAGAGGGCCTAGAACAGAGCCCTGGGGGACACCAGTGGTGAGAGCACGTGGTGCGGAGACAGATTCTCGCCACGCCACCTGGTAGGAGCGACCTGTCAGGTAGGACGCAATCCAAGCGTGGGCCGCGCCGGAGATGCCCAACTCGGAGAGGGTGGAGAGGAGGATCTGATGGTTCACAGTATCAAAGGCAGCCGATAGGTCTAGAAGGATGAGAGCAGAGGAGAGAGAGTTAGCTTTAGCAGTGCGGAGCGCCTCCGTGACACAGAGAAGAGCAGTCTCAGTTGAATGACTAGTCTTGAAACCTGACTGATTTGGATGAAGAAGGTCATTCTGAGAGAGATAGCAGGAGAGCTGGCCAAGGACGGCACGTTCAAGAGTTTTGGAGAGAAAAGAAAGAAGGGATACTGGTCTGTAGTTGTTGACATCGGAGGGATCGAGTGTAGGTTTTTTCAGAAGGGGAGCAACTCTCGCTCTCTTGAAGACGGAAGGGACGTAGCCAGCGGTCAAGGATGAGTTGATGAGCGAGGTGAGGTAAGGGAGAAGGTCTCCGGAAATGGTCTGGAGAAGAGAGGAGGGTATAGGGTCAAGCGGGCAGGTTGTTGGGCGGCCGGCCGTCACAAGACGCGAGATTTCATCTGGAGAGAGAGGGGAGAAAGAGGTCAAAGCACAGGGTAGGGCAGTGTGAGCAGAACCAGCGGTGTCGTTTGACTTAGCAAACGAGGATCGGATGTCGTCGACCTTCTTTTCAAAATGGTTGACGAAGTCATCCGCAGAGAGGGAGGAGGGGGGGGGGGAGGGGGAGGAGGATTCAGGAGGGAGGAGAAGGTGGCAAAGAGCTTCCTAGGGTTAGAGGCAGATGCTTGGAATTTGGAGTGGTAGAAAGTGGCTTTAGCAGCAGAGACAGAAGAGGAAAATGTAGAGAGGAGGGAGTGAAAGGATGCCAGGTCCGCAGGGAGGCGAGTTCTCCTCCATTTCCGCTCGGCTGCCCGGAGCCCTGTTCTGTGAGTTCGCAATGAGTCGTCGAGCCACGGAGCAGGAGGGGAGGACCGAGCCGGCCTGGAGGATAGGGGACATAGAGAGTCAAAGGATGCAGAAAGGGAGGAGAGGAGGGTTGAGGAGGCAGAATCAGGAGATAGGTTGGAGAAGGTTTGAGCAGAGGGAAGAGATGATAGGATGGAAGAGGAGAGAGTAGCGGGGGAGAGAGAGCGAAGGTTGGGACGGCGCGATACCATCCGAGTAGGGGCAGAGTGGGAAGTGTTGGATGAGAGCGAGAGGGAAAAGGATACAAGGTAGTGGTCGGAGACTTGGAGGGGAGTTGCAATGAGATTAGTGGAAGAACAGCATCTAGTAAAGATGAGGTCAAGCGTATTGCCTGCCTTGTGAGTAGGGGGGGAAGGTGAGAGGGTGAGGTCAAAAGAGGAGAGGAGTGGAAAGAAGGAGGCAGAGAGGAATGAGTCAAAGGTAGACGTGGGGAGGTTAAAGTCACCCAGAACTGTGAGAGGTGAGCCATCCTCAGGAAAGGAACTTATCAAGGCGTCAAGCTCATTGATGAACTCTCCAAGGGAACCTGGAGGGCGATAAATGATAAGGATGTTAAGCTTGAAAGGGCTGGTAACTGTGACAGCATGGAATTCAAAGGAGGCGATAGACAGATGGGTCAGGGGAGAAAGAGAGAATGTCCACTTGGGAGAGATGAGGATCCCAGTGCCACCACCCCGCTGACCAGAAGCTCTCGGGGTGTGCGAGAACACGTGGGCAGACGAGGAGAGAGCAGTAGGAGTAGCAGTGTTATCTGTGGTAATCCATGTTTCCGTCAGTGCCAAGAAGTCGAGGGACTGGAGGGAAGCATAGGCTGGGATGAACTCTGCCTTGTTGGCCGCAGATCGGCAGTTCCAGAGGCTGCCGGAGACCTGGAACTCCACGTGGGTCGTGCGCGCTGGGACCACCAGGTTAGAGTGGCAGCGGCCACGCGGTGTGAAGCGTTTGTATGGTCTGTGCAGAGAGGAGAGAACAGGGATAGACAGACACATAGTTGACAGGCTACAGAAGAGGCTACGCTAATGCAAAAGAGATTGGAATGACAAGTGGACTACACGTCTCGAATGTTCAGAAAGTTAAGCTTACGTTGCAAAAATCTTATTGACTAAAATGATTAAAATGATACAGTACTGCTGGCTGGTGAAGTAGGCTAGCTAGCAGTGGCTGCGTTGTTGACTTAGTTTGAACGTGTTGCTGGCTAGGTAGCCTCGATAACTGGCTAGGTAACCTCGATAACTGGCTAGATAATTACTTTAAACTACACAATTATCTTAGATACAAAGACAGCAAAGACAACTATGTAGCTAGCTAACACTACACTAATCAAATCGTTCCGTTGTAATGTTTCGGTAGAAGTTGGCTAGCTAGCAGTGTTGACAACGTTAGGACGGCGAAAATAGCTGGCTAGCTGACTTTGTTTGAAAGTGGAGCTGGCTAGGTAACCTCGATAACTGGCTAGATAATTACTCTAAACTACACAATTATCTTAGATACAAAGACAGCAAAGACAACTATGTAGCTAGCTAATACTACACTAATCAAATTGTTCCGTTGTACTGTTTCGGTAGAAGTTGGCTATTGCATCATTATTGCATCATCATTTATCCCATAATGACGTCACTCGAGCCCTATAAAAGGGAACACGGCCCGTCTACAAGTCTTATCCATCAATCACAATGCCCAGAAGACGCAGTTCCTCCAGACGACCTGTCCGCAGACGCCGCCGCCCCAGGGTGTCCCGACGTCGTCGCAGGAGAGGAGGCCGCAGGAGGCGTTAGACAGGACGGGTAGAACCTACCTGACCTATCCGCCCCCTCCGGGTTCTCCCTCCCGACCCCTGGTAGTGTAGAGGTGTTAAAGTCTGCTTAAATAAAAGATGGGCTTTTAACTAAAACTGCTACGACTTTCTTTATATTATTAGATGGTGTTTTTTTGGGCTATAAGATTTAGGCAGTAGAGTTAATCATAGATATTTGAATAACGGTGTCTGTCACTAATAAATAAATAAATAATAGTTCAAAGATAAGAGGTGAGACCTGTCCTAAGGAACTACTAAAAGTACTCATTGTGTAGAAAATACTGCAGGCTCTTTGTATGTGCAAAATCTTGTTCTGTTAGCGGACCTCACAGGAATGAAGAATCCAATGTTAAATAAAATGATTGCAACCTGAGTAATTCAATCATCCCACGTGATTCACACTCCTGCACAACAGGAGTGTTGTCGAAAAAAACAATGCGGAAGTTGCCATCACGTTTGTTATGGATATTTATTTTAAAAGAGATGCCAAGTCATAAATGACACTGTACCCATTAAACAATGAACAAATAACTTCACCCAGTCTACAAAAAGCATTTCTGGTTCCGTTTTAGCGCAGCAAGGCCTCGGATAAGAACCCCCTCTCGAAGAGTGCTGCAGTCCAAATGGCCAGGCAAGGCCTAGATAGCGAGCTAACGTTAACAAAAAAATATATATTGAAAATATCACCACATACTATTTTTGTTTTGCTCACAAGTAAGCAAAATATGGAAATGTGTAGCTAGCTAAACTAAGTAAAAAAAGTCTAGTCCCGATTTGGCGATGCTATCCAGGCAAGGGATAACATCGGGACTAGACTTTTTTTTTACTTAGTTTAGCTAGCTACACATTTCCATATTTTGCTTACTTGTGAGCAAAACAAAAATAGTATGTGGTGATATTTTCAATATATATTTTTTTGTAGCTAAACACCCGTCGAACTAACATTCGCTACCTTGCCATTTATTTCGTAGTTTAGCCAGCCAAGGCCCGGGTCATGGTACTAAATTAGCGTAACAACATTGATTAATAAGGGCGATTCCAGCATGCAAAGGTACAACTTTAATGTTTCCCAGAATTGCCCAGTATCTGTGCTTTATTCCTCGTTCAAAACAAAAAATACTAGGTCAAATCATAACGTAAGTGATCTTCAGGTCGGAGCTATAGAAAGAGGTCCAGATTCCCGATTTGGATAACGGTTCAAATCAAATAACGGTTCCCAGTCGGAGCTCGTCTTTTTCCGAGTTCCCAGTTGTTTTGAACTCTCGGACGCCGGCAATTTCCCAGTTCGCAATTCCCAGTTGTTTTGAACGCGGCATTAGAGATGTAGACGATGAGTATGACGTGTCTCCTGACAGTGCTAACGGGATCACTGAGACGTCCCTACCCTCAAACCATAAGCATAACCCTTGCCTAACCTTAACATTACGATTTAAAATGACAACTTCAATGGGGGGCGGGACGTCCCAAGGACCCCGTATTGCACGGACCAACTTTGACATAAACCGCACAACACAACGACGAGAGAGCGGGATAGAGTTAGTGAGCCTTATCTACTTTGAAGAACTAATCAAATGTATTTTGTAGACAGCTCTGCAGCATACTTAGGCAGGCTAGCCGTCGCGACGTCCCCTGAATGCCCCTCTGCTAGCCGGCTAGAGCATATCGGACTATTAGCGGAAGAGGCCCATCGGACAAATTCTTTGGCCACTATACCTATTTTGCCAATTGGCCTGGACTATTTTACCACACGGAGCCCTGCTGATCCATGACGACTCGTCTGCCGACGTAACAGCACGAGCGGGCTACAACAGACTTCTTCCGTCGCGATATCCCTCTAATAGGCTGACCACACCGCTCGCGTCGCAAAATACATTTAGAAATCTATGTTACTCAATTATTGCACCCACACTGCTCGTGAGTGTCAACAAGCGTCGTTGCCAATGGCTAAAATATAACACCTTGCCCAAACCGGCTGCACGCGTGCGCCATCGTGCGCTATCGTGCATAAATTTATTTTGCACCCCACACCAAACATGATCATGACATGCAGGTTAAAATATCAAAACAAACTCTGAACCAATGACATTAATTTGGGGATAGGTCAAAAAACATTAAACATGTATGGTAATTTAGCTAGTTAGCTTGCACTTGCTAGCTAACGTTAATTTGTCCCATTTAGCTAGCTTGCTGTTGCTAGCTAATTTGTCCTGGGATATAAACATTGAGTTGTTATTTTACCTGAAATGCACAAGGATCTCTACTCCGACAATTAATCCACACATAAAACGGCCAACCGAATCGTTTCCAGTCATCGTTTAAATTATATGGTGATCGCATCTAAACTTTCATTGTATTACCACGACTACCGGCAAAACAGTTTGTCTTTCTATCACCCACGTGGGTATAACCAATGAGGAGATGGCACGTGGGTACCTGCTTCTATAAGCCCAGTATGTAGGTATTTATATATATATATATATATATATATATATATATATATATATATATATATATATATATATATATACACAAGCAAACCAATCTGGTTTGAGCTTAGTGGGACTATCATTTGTTTTTCAACAGGACAATGACCCAAAACACACCTCCAGCCTGTGAAATTGATTTTTGACCAAGAAGGAGAGTGATGGAGTGCTGCATCAGATGACCTGGCCTCTACAATCACCCTACCTCAAGCCAATTGAGATGGTTTGGAATGAGTTGGACAGCAGAGTGAAGGAAAAGCAGCCAACAAGTGCTCAACATATGTGTGAGCTCCTTCAAGACTGTTGGAAAAGCATTCCAGGTGACTACCTCATGAAGCTGGTTGAGAGAATGCCAAGAGTGTGCAAAGCTGTCATCAAGGCAAAGTGTGGCTACTTTGAAGAATCTAAAATATTTAGATTTGTTATACACTGTTTTTGGTTACTGCATGGTTACATATGTGTTATTTCATAGCTTTGATGTCTAAACTATTATTCTACAATGTAGAAAATAGTAAAGAAATAAAGAAAAACCCTGGAATGAGTAGGTGTGTCTAAACTTTTGACCGGTAATGTATATTAACGGATGTACATGTCAAAATGCTGAATTTTGGCACTTTAGCAAGTCTTGATTGATTTGAATTCTCCATGTGGTCTATATTACAGAGCACTTCATTTAATATAACAGACTTTTAAAACTCAATATTGGTGCACAATTTCTACTTAAAATACCAAAGGCACTCTTTTTGTGGAACGACCCACCTACACCCAACAGAGTCTCTGAACCAAATACAATCACCACACAGATGGTAATCATAGCTGACCTGGATGTATGTCTTAGTTTAACAGAAGAAAAGCAAACCATTCAAGTCAATCGGGCACAATTCACAGGACGCCTCGATTATATCCATCAGGAATAAGGTCGTTCACCGTGCAATTGTAGACCAATCTTTAAATCAACATTCATCAAGAGTGAGTCGATTTACAGAACAATGACTGCCATCTATTGGCCCTTGGACAACAAGTCCCTACATGATGTCTACATTACTTCATCATTTAGAACTTGGTGGTCAATAAGGCTCTGGCTAAACTAGCTGCTGGGTCATTGTGTGTGTGTGTGTGTGTGTGTGTGTGTGTGTGTGTGTGTGTGTGTGTGTGTGTGTGTGTGTGTGTGTGTGTGTGTGTGTGTGTGTGCAAAATCTTCTTTCCACACGGACCTCACTTTCGAATGAGAAGAGTGTAATATCACATTCATGTTACAAATAAAATTACTTAAAATCTGAGTAATTCTTTATAGTATGCATGTGATTCACACTCCCGCACGCTGAACTTTGACTCGTGGTAGGGGAAGGAAAATGCAGTTCCTTGAGATGGGGCAAGAACGAGATGTTAGGAAAAGTGCAATAGTATCATAAGGAGACTTATATTTAGAATACGGATGAGGAATGGAGGGAAAAAGAGTGGCAGAGGAGGTCGAAGAGGGTGAGCTTGAAATCAGTAGAAGATGGCGGGAGATGGTTTGTCGAGGAAGAATGGTGGAAGAATGGTGGAAAGTGTAAGCAGAGTGAGCCATACGCAGCCATATCAAGGTCTGGAGGCAAAATGGAAGTGAGTGAGGGTGAATTATCGACGTTAGCAGGTGTGGTGACGTTCTCGGAGCCTGAGGCACCGATGGTCAGGATAAATATAAGTCCACATTGTTTTGAGAAAATTGACCTCATGCCTTTTGGCTGATCCATATGTGGTTTCAGAGTGGGTGAAAATGGAGTTTGGTGCTGTGGGATCGGTGAAGGTAACCCGAAGTGATCTTGTGATAATAGGTTGTGCTTCTGCCGGTCAGAGGGAGAAGGCGCTCCACGCCAAACAAATGGGGAAAAGAGATGCCGTTGATTACTGGGGTAGCGGTAAATGTGACAGTGGACCAACTGAAGGAGAAGATTCCCAGTGTTTGTGATGCTCTTTGTTTGGTGCGATGCAGACAGGGTGGCATGAGTGGTAAAACAGAAGTAATTAATTGTCTGTTCTTTTGAGTTTTGATGTTGAGTCTTTGCCCGACAAAGTGAACTTAGGATATTTCAGTTATCCCCTATGAGCTTTTGTGCCGAATCCATTATGTTGTTACAGGTGTCAAGATTATGGGCATGTGGCACCAGTGTGTAGGAGTGAGGTGTGAGAAGTGTGCAGAAGGACATGAGACAATGGAATGTATAGTATTGGAGAATGAAGCGGTATGTGTTCATTGTAGGGGTGCCCATGGGGCCGGGGATCAGAAATGTCTGGTGCGAGAACGGCAGGTTGAGGTTGCCAGGGTTAGAATAGTGCAGACGGTGTTGTATGCTGAGGCAGTGAAAAAAGTAAAGGAAGATGGGTCAAGGGGGAGAGATCCTGAGAGGGTTCATGTGAGTAGTAGATCTGTGCCAGTACAGAGCGATAGGCCAACGAGTGATATATGCTACAGTAAGATTTACTTTTTAGCGTTCATAGCAATGGTTATAAACCGTACCGCAGGTCACAGAAAATAGAGGTTCTTGTGGCAGCTGCTGAGAAGTATTTGGGTGCACGAGATTTGATGTCAGAAGAGTTACAGGTTGTGTTGAGTGGTGGTGTCCCGTCCTTCCAGGCCTTGGCCTGAGGTAGGACTAGATAGGTTTAAATAGTGGAATAGGGTGGTGGGTTTTTAATGAGTGTAGGTTTAGATGGTAGGGTATTTGTTTATTTACGTTTTCATAAGGGATTTATACATTGTTGCGAAAGTAGTTTGGGGTTGGGTGTGTTTTGATTTTTCTTCAACGCACTGCAGGTCCTCTAATACAAGACTATTAAAGGCCCAGTGCAGCACCCCTACTTCCCGCTGCAATGGATGTATAGCTCAATCTAGTTGTAGGTGGTAATGCAACATTTATTGGATGCCAACCACCATTTAACATCGCCGAAGAAGAAAAATACACTCCCGGACAACAGGTGGCGTGTGTCTACATTAAGTGTAGTTTGGCAGAACGCCTACTATTTCGAGATAGAAAACGAGGAAGTTGCAATTGCGTTTGTTCTGGTTCTTATTTTAGAGGAGCTGTTAGGTCATAAATATAATTTAAACAATTAACAATAACTTCAACCAGTCAACAAAAAATATTTTCTGATTCTATTTTTGCGAAACAAGGCCTCAGGTAAGAACCCGCCGCTTGCGGATCTGTTGCAGGGCAAATGGCCAGGGAAGGCCTCGCTAACGTTTGAGACTCAACTATTAGCTAAAGCTAACAAACAATGTCGCCACATAACGTTTTTTCCCCCGCAAGTAAGCAACATAGGGAAATATGTAACGTTAGCTAGCTAAACCAAATATTATGTAGCTGCTAACCTAGCTAGCTAGCGAAATATGTTGGCTAAAACCCAAAACCAAAATAGCTAACGTTAGCCAGCTACCTTGCGCATGTAGATTTTATTTCGTTGCTTAGCCAACCAAGGCCCGGGACAGGGAACTAAGTTTGCGTTGCAACATTGAATAAATCAGAAAATATGGGATGTGTTGTGTGCTAACTAGCTATATAGCAAGCAAGCCATCAAATTACATAACTGTCGTGCATCTCATACAGACTTATTTTCCAGGTTGTTAGTTTGGACTTCATTTTGGAACAGTGAGGATAACCATCCTGGAGCTTTCTACCGCTTCTCCACACTGAGTCAAAGACTATACTGACTGGGTCCTGACTGACAACATCCCTGGGCACCGCAGGAGAAATGGCATCAGTGGAAGACAGCAGTCAAACACTCCTGCTGAATATCATCACGAAAGATGAAGAGGAGGAAGTGAAGATTTGGGAATGTGATGATTACCCAGGTAAGAGAGCAGGTTTTATCAACAGCGGTTGGACCTAGTGGTTAGAGCGTTGGGCCAGTAACCAGCAGGTAGCCTAGTGGTTAGAGCGTTGGGCCAGTAACCAGCAGGTAGCCTAGTGGTTAGAGCGTTGCGCCAGTAACCAGCAGGTAGCCTAGTGGTTAGAGCGTTGGGCCAGTAACCAGCAGGTAGCCTAGTGGTTAGAGCGTTGGGCCAGTAACCAGCAGGTAGCCTAGTGGTTAGAGCGTTGGGCCTGTAACCGGAAGGTTGCTGGATCGAATCCCCGAGCTGACAAGGTAAAAATCTGTCGTTCTGCCACTGAACAAAGCGATGAACCCACTGTTCCCTGGGTGCCGAAGACGTGGATGTCGATTATGGCAGCTCCCCCACACCTCTGATAGAGGGGTTGGGTTAAATGCGGAAGACATGTTTCAGTTGAAAACATTCAGTTGGACAACTGACTAGATATCCCCCTTTCCCAGTGGTGTTCTGGTCCTCAAGGCCAGCTGGCTTTCATACTTTCCTTTTAGTCAAGAGTCAGATTAATTTCAGTATTTTTAGGACACTATTTTTAGGCTGTTGTTGATGGAGCGAGGCAGATTTAAAGTACATACTTTGGTTATTTAGATGTCCGCCAACCACTTTGTTACATGGTTTTAGTATTTGTTTTTATTCCCTCGAGTCAATGCAAGATGATGTAGTTACACCGTTTTGACATAATTTATTATGTGCTCATTCACACAGGAGCGAGTCCAGAGACGGCATCGGTGGGGCCGTCAAACAGCAGTCAAACACTGGGCCTGAATGTCATCATAAAAGAAGAAGAAGAAGAAGAGGAGGAAGACGACATTGGGGAATCTGATCACGGTAAGAAGTGAAAGGAAATGTAGCATTCTAGTTTCAACCAGAGAAACCTACTTAGCCCCACTTCAATAGTACTCGCCATACACTAGAAGGTTAGTTCTCTATACCCATTTTCACTACTGCTTTATTGGACACATTTTTAATTTGATCCAATGATTATGGATGTAGGCTCCCGAATGGCGCAGCGGTCTAAGGTACTGCATCTCAGTGCTAGAGACACCGGCCCAGCGTCGTCCGGGTTTGGCCGGGGTAGACTGTCATTGTAAATAAGAATTTGTTCTTAACTGACTTGCCAGGTTAAATAAAGGTTAAATAAAAATGAAATAAAGTGTGCTGCACCTGCTCACCTGTTTTTATGTTGTCATTCACCCAGGAGAGACCTCTAACTCCTCTGACCAAGTCGAGACATTTCCTGCATCAGGGAAGAAACATCAGGAAGGGAGCAAAGCTAAAGGGTCTCACCACTGCCCTCACTGTGAGGAGAGCTTCCCATTCCCATCATATCTTGAAAGACACCTTCGAAAACATTCTGGAGAGAAGCCTTACGCCTGCTCTGTCTGTGGGAAGCGCTTTCCTGCATCACATCATCTAACAGTTCATCAACGAGTGCACACAGGAGAGAAGCCTTACCACTGCTCTGACTGTGGGATGAGTTTCTCTCAACTGAGTGGCTTGAAAGGTCACCAACGAACACACACTGGAGAGAAGCCTCACCACTGCTCTACCTGCAGCAAAAGTTTCTCCTATCTGCGAGACTTGCAACGTCATCAGCTGATTCACACAGGAGAAAAGCCTTACTCCTGCTCTGACTGTGGGAAGGGTTTCACCTCACCAAGCCATCTAACTGTTCATAAGAGAGTGCACACTGGAGAAAAGCCTTATAATTGTTCTGAATGTGGGGAGAGTTTCTCTTATGTAGGTAGCTTCAAACATCACCAGAGAATACATACAGGAGAGAAGCCATACTCCTGTCATGACTGTGAGAAGCGCTTCACCTCATCAAACCAGCTAAAGGTTCACCAGAGGGTGCACACGGGAGAGAAACCTTTCTGCTGCTCTGAATGTGGGGACTTTTTCTCTCAACAAAGTAACTTGAAATCACACCAGCGAACACACAGGAGAGAAGCCTTACCATTGATCTCACTGTAGAGACCCTTGTTCTTAACATACTAACTTAAGTCAGACATCACCAGTAGGGAAGCTTTTACATATGACTGATGCACATATTCAATTAATTCCTTAAGTGGATCAGTGGGCACACAGGAGAGAA